>NW_010206509.1:120550-127541 GCF_000695765.1 Mesitornis unicolor
GTCGGCCGCACTGAGACACGCAGCACTGTGAACACTGCTCTGCTCTGGGCTCAGCACACCCAAGGTGGATCTGGAGGGGGCAGAGGGGGGCCAGTCCGGGCCCGTGGAGCACTCAAACCCGACTGCCCCCCATCTGCCACGTCTTGCAGCCTGACCCCGAAGCGCTCAACCACATCTCTTTGGTAATTACTCAATTACAGAATGTACCTGATGACTTTGGTCTGCCGGCCCAGCGTAGCATGCTCTGGATGTACATCCAGAGCCGGCTGGGCCTGAAAAGCAAAGTGAGTGGTCCCAGCTTTCGCTGGTCCAACGTTGTATCGAACAGATGCCATCGAGTAGGAAGCCAAGCCACAGCCCACCCTGCGAAGCCACCAAACCGCATCACAAAATAATTTCTGCAAATTTGGATATGGCCTTTGTAAAAGTCACCTTTCCTCCCAGTCCACAGCCAAGGCGTGATCTGTACATTTCCCACTGCTGACGAGATGTTCACATTTTCTTATGTGTAGATAGTGTAAAACAGAGGCGAATGTAAATGTTCAACATAAAAAGTGGATATATAAAATTGAAAGCTATTTATTTATGTAGAGGGGGAAAAAAATTGTCTGGAGGGACTGGAACCTTCAGGGTTTATTAATATTTAAAAATGTAGCTTTTTGTTTCAGGCATTATGTACAAAGCAATTACTTTATGGACCAAGTTCAGTGTAACTGTCAACGAATGCAGAAGTGCAATATTATACTCACCTCTCCATCACTCCGTGTTTTACACAGCCACTATCAGTCAGACTGACAATCACACACCGCCGGCCTCATCCTTTGCTGAGCCCCTTTCCCCAGCCCCATCTGTTGCCATTGCACAGACCCAGCACGGGAAGCAATCGTCGAGCAGGACCTTTATTGCTGCAATAATCCCAGATGAGGTGGGTGCAGTCACCGGGAAAAACACCAGTAAGTCTTTTCTCCACCGATTCAGCCCATCGCAGTCTGCATCGATGTGTGCTCAGCCCCCATCCGGCACTCGTCTGTCTGAAGCAAAGACCCCCCGTGCTACTCACTCAAACAACAGCAATAGTTGAACTGTGTTAATAACCCATCTGTTCCAAGCTGGTTGGAGAGCAGCGCGTGTGACCCGATGCCTTCCCACGCCTACGGAAGAGGATTTGTGTGGATGCAGCGAGGGAAATGACTCCCCACCCCTGCCAAAGGGGCACTGTCAGGTTACAGACCTCACTTCTTCTTACAAATACCTGGTTTGCTTCGAAACGGAAGAATGTGAAGTTTCCTGCGCTCCTCCCCACCGGCGTCTGGGCAGCGTCGGCGCCATTGACCGTCGCGCTCATCCGCGCAGCCCCGGCCCGTTCCCGCGCACGAGCACAGCCCAGCCCGCGCTGCGCAGGCTGCCGCCCTCTTTTTCTTTCTTTAAATTGTTCCCATGGGAATCAGATTTTTTATAAAAAGCAGCTTTTTCTATTACCGCACTATTGGGCCACACTTTCTACCTGACACTGTCCCTTTAAAGTCTTTTACAAACACAAAGAGGAGCCTGTGCGTTGTCCCCCCCCCTCCTGAGTTGTTCACCCGGGTTTGCCAGATCCCTCAGTCAGACGAGGCGAAATTCTGATACCAAAAACGTTTACAGCATCGGATGCGCGAGCCGAGAGCAGAACCTGGCCAAAGGGTCATCACCACCTCCCGCGCCGCCCAGCAGCCGCCTGCTCGCTGTAGCAGCCCCTTCTTCAGGTATCGCCGCCCTTTGGTCCTAGAAGCCTTACGGTCCCCAGCGCCCTCCGCCTGTTGACACCCTCGACTGTCAGTTTTATATTCCAACGACGTTAGTTATATTTTATTTATAAAAAAAAAAAATAATTGCTTTAGGGGTAACAGACGCGTGCGTGGGGACCCACGGGAGGGCATGCCCGAGGGTACGCCCCGCGTGTGCGGTGCCGCGCCGATGACGCGCTTGCGTGTGACAAACCTCCTGTACGACTTCCTTCTCCTCCTCGCTGTTAGTGCATCGTTCCAATGCCTGGGTGTGCTTTGTGTGCAGTATCATTGTGACTTACACAGATTAAACAAACGGGAAGGTTCTTCACTGTTGCTTATGGGTTTGTTTGGTTGTTTTTTTTTGGGAGACTCTAGAAACAGACGAGTCACAAAAGCCAAGACGGGAGCAGGCGCCGGTTTAATGGGGTTACAGTGGTGAACAGAATGTGGAAACCCTCCGCATAGATCAGCCCTGCAGGACCCATTTGGTCTTTAACGTGCTTGTCCTTTTTGTCTTTTTTCACAGTTTGTAGATTATGGACTTTGCAGTGGGGGGAAGCTCAGCTTCGCTTCGCCACAGCCACGGGCATGGGCCCTGGGAACCCAGAACCCAGCACTGCCTGGGCCTGCGCTGTGGGAAGGGCCGGGGGTCGCATGCAGGAACGGACAGCAGGGCAGAGCCACGGCCGCTCCTCGCCAAGCAGGTTGGTGAGCCTGCAGCACCAGTGAGCATGGGACATGCAGATCCAGCAGGGAAGGGGCCAACAGCAGCCCCTGAGGGAGGAAGCAGCAGCCAGCTGCGTGTTTGGCAGCCCAGCACATGCCCTGTCCTTTCCACAGTGGTGGCCCCTGCCCACCAAAGCCCGGAGCTGCGGGGCAGCAGCATCTCTCGGTGCTCAGCACCAGCCCTGGGTGCTGCTGAGCAACTCCAGCCTCAAAAGGGACATCAGGGCGAGCAGGTCTCAATGCATTACAGCCATGCGGGCCCCAGGCAGGAGAGGGAGGGGAGAAGCTGTTTACTGCAGGATGAACCATTGAAGTCACTCTCCTTCCCGGTCAGTAACTTACACCACGGCTGGGAACTGCCCCAGGGCAACATCTTGACGTGGTGCCATCTGCATAGCCCGGGGACAGCAGCGGGATGGGCTCCCGGCACGGCTGGCACTCACGGCAGCATCCCCGTCCTCGCCTGGAAGGCCAGCCCGTCCCCCCGGGTGGCTTGCTGCAACGGGAGAGACAGGGCACTCAGCACCGCCTGCCCACGGGTAGGGACCACCAGCACCCACCCGCAGGAGCTGCCAGGGCTTGGTTTGCCCCGGGAGGGTCGGTGGGGTCCTCGGGGGAAAAGACAATGCCCACCCACCAGCAGCTCACAGCAAGTACCTTGTTAATCTCCTTGTGCCTCTCCTTGCTGACGATCTCCTCCAGTACTTCTCCATCTCCTTTGATCAGCCTGGAGACAAGCACAGGCCCATGAGGGCAAGTTCCTGCCAGCCAGGCCATGTCCCAGCCGCTGATCTCCCAGCCCACCCGAGGGCACACAGCGCTCGGTGCCCAGGACGGGCGCTGTGCTGATGCCCCTCTAGGGCAGTGAGAATCTACCCCTGAAGTCGCATTAAGTGACTTTTTATTTTGGCCGTATCGAACATAAACAGCACGGCAGGCTTTTCCATTGCCCTTGTGCGACTGACATCACTGTGCAGCAGCAAGGACAGGTGAGGTCCCCTGCAAAACCAGCATCCCGCTGCAAGGGCCACCCATCCCTGCCCCAGGCTGCAGGCATGGTCTGTGTGCAGAGCCACTCATGCCTGCGCACAGCAGGAGAAAACACTTGTTAATAACAGCATCTCCTGCCACCCCCCCCATCTGCAGCCTTCGCTGCCCACAGCAATGGCCCCAGCCCCTGCAAACCCCTTCCTTTTTTCAGAGAGCCCAGGTCTGGGCCTGGCTGCCCCAGGAAACTGCTGAGCCATTCAGGAACAGGAGCCAGTTTGGGCCTGAAAGGCAGCCAGGCTGGGCAGTGTCTTGCTGAGCAACTTCCACGCGGTGTCGGGGGCGGCTCACACCTCCAAACGAGCAGAAATTTAATTGTCTTCATTACATGCCTTACGGGGAACCGACCTTTGTTCCACACCTCCCTGTGCCCTGCAGGCTTCCTTCTATTTTAAGACTGGACTTGTCATACCCAATTCTCCTCAGCAGTGTTTTCTGCTTGCAGAGAAGATGTAGTTTTATTGAAATCTGGGTCATTTCTATTTGGCAGCTAAACAAACTTCGGTTTGATTGTTGCCTGTAACCCCAAGGGGCTCACACGCCCTCCTCACTTGCACCCCATGCTAACCGGGGCTGAAAGGCCAGCGGTGAGAGGCACCACTCGCCCCTCTGTTCCTGCTCTGCCCTGGTTGCAGAGTCCCATTTAATGGGAAGAAGATGAACCCTTCACAGAGCAAGGAACAAAGCTCCCGCCTCCAGCAGCAGGGTGCTCCAGTGGTTGCAGCCCAGCGCCCCTTGCATGATAACGTGGTGTCAAACAGGTCACGTTCTGGGTGAGGGAGGGGATCTGCGAGGGATCGGCTCAGGCCTTTTCTGCTGAAGGGAACCTGGGTCCATGCCATGGACTGGCATCCTCCAGGCCTCCAACCCACACAACACAGACGGGCTGGACAACCTGCCTCCCTTTCCCCAGGGACCATACCTGGTTCTCCCTGTTTCGGGATCCACGACTCTCCTTATGACACTCTGCCTCGCATCCCATTCTTCCTTTGTCATTGGCTTCATAGCCTGGATTCGGGATTTCTGTTCATCTGTCAAAACTGGAAAGCATCAGTTCATCAGCACCGTGCTGCTGAGGCCAGCCCCGCGCCCGACGTGAGGAGCCACGCGTGCTGCACCAGTTTCCCAGCGGTACTGGGGGTTCAGTGCTGAACCACGCAAAGGAAGGGCCACTTCCTGACCCAAAGCCAGCACGGGCTTTGCTGGTTTGTTACCGCTGACCATCACCTTCCACCTGGCATCTGTTCCCCGCTCACATCGATAAACCACACCTGAACACCTCACAAATCACTCTGTGAATGTGGCTCCTTACATTCGCCCGGTGTGACTCAAAGGCGGCCACGATAGGCGGGGGGAGGAGCACCAGGGGCTCCTCTGTACACAGCCCTGCTCCCCTCAGAGCTCACGTGGGTCCCAGAAGGGTGACAGGTGAGCACCTTCCCCCCTGGCACAACACCTCTGTGACAGGTGAGCACCTTCCCCCCTGGCACAACACCTAGGTGCCCTTCACAAGGAGGGAAATGGCATCGGTACCTGGGCCAGAGTCCACCAGAGACTCCTTCTGCCACTGCTCCAGCGAGGGCCCGGACACCGCTTCTCCCTTGGCTTTCTCCTCCTTAGCCCTTTCCTTTGCCTTCTTTTTTGATTTCTTCTTTATTCTCTTCTTCTTCTTTTTGTCTTTCTGTTTTACTCGCTTTTTTTTGCCGTGACGCCTCTTCTTCGTTTTGGAGTCGCTGTCACTGGAGTCATCAGAAGAGGAGCTGGAGGAAGACGAGGAGGAGCTGGTGGATGAAGACGATGTCTCAGAGGAAGAGGTACTTGCCTTCCTCTTCTTTTTGTCCTTTCTTTCCTTCTTCTTTCCTGCAATACACAAGAAGAGGTTAAGTGGGGCAGCAGGGATGCTGCTCCATCCCCCCCAGCCCGGTTCCCTTCTTGCCTGAACAGCAAAGCCTCCAAAGCTGGGGCAAAGACCCCTCTGTGCCAGCACCTTTAACACCAAGCAGAGTGCAGTGCCCCACTGCCAGAGCAGCCCGAGGAGGGGCCTTAGGGCTCTGTGCTTGACAAACGAGACTAAAACGGGCACAAAGTGCACAGTGAGGCAACAGACACTGATGTAGCTAAAAGCAGGGACGCTTTTCTCCCACCTGGGCCCCCCCTGTGCAGCTGCCCCAGGAGAATGTGGTGAAAGTACAGGGTTGCTTGCCCCTACCTTCCCCAGCCACCGCTGAGCTCGACTTGTGTCTGTGAGACGTGGAGGTCTGCTTCGCTGGAGGAGAGCTGCTGCCCCGCTGCGAGTCCTTGCTGCCTTTCCTCCTTTTCTTCTCCTTCCTCTCCTGTCTGCTCCGGGAACTGCTTTTGCTCCTGCTTCGCGATCGCTTCCGAGACTGGCTGTGGGCCATGGCGCATCAGCCCCTAGACAGAACAGGGTACACCGGTGCCACAGGGGAGTCACTCTCCCTCAGCAGCAACACATCTGGCAACCCCAAAAACCTTCAGTCCAGCCCTGAGTCAATCAGCCCTGGAAGATCTGCTCCTGTTAAACTCCCTCTCCACTCACTCTCACCGAGCTCAGACTGGGATTACCTTCACACAGCCACGGCCAAACTGAATTTCACCAACGCACAAACTGGAGCCCTCAGTGGAGAGCTGGGGCCGCTCGGGGCCGGTGCTCCTAAGACAACCCTCTCTGAGCAGGTTCAGGTGAAGCCTCCACCAAGCTTTCCCCACGCTTCTCAGGGTCGGGGCGTGCAGGTGACGCTGTGCCCCATGGCCCCGGGGACAACCCTGGCAGCCGGGACCGCCCCATGGGGCTGGGGGCCATCAGGGGACACTGCACCCGCAGACAGACAGCGGCAAGGCAGGATCGATGGCTCGGTGACAGGCAGCAGAACGAAACGTCCTCCCCGAGCCCAACGCGGAGTCAACCGCCCCATTATTTAAAATGCCGAGAGCAAGCGCAAGCCAAGGGGAGAAATGAATTTTTAATATTCCAATTTGTGTTTAGAAAACAGATTATGCATTGAGCTGGCATCCCTGTCCAGCAGCTCCACCAGCTGCCAGCAGCCACAGGCCAGAGATGGTGTGATAGATGTTCTCATTAATTTAAAAAGCAAACTGGCACCGTCGGCGGAGCAGTACCGGGGAAACGCTTCCTCACAGCCCCCTTCCAGCTACTGCATTTAATTAATTGCATGTTTACCACCTCGCCGTTCTCAAGCGGCGATTCGCTTCCAAGTGAATCAGACCTCTGATGGATTTCCAAAAGGAAATTTCAATCGGAAAAAATAACAAACAGAAAAACAATCGGGCGAAGTTCCGAGGATGAGCGCCCTTCATGGACACGCACCCAGCACTCGTCCCTCACAACAGGGCCTTGCTGGTGGGGCAGCGTTTGGGTCCCGGCTCTGCTCCATCTGTGGCGGCAGCACCGGCTTTAATACAACCACAAT
>NW_010206509.1:127601-127836 GCF_000695765.1 Mesitornis unicolor
GTCCCCCGCCTCCACCCTGCCGCGAGCTTCATGGCCCCAGCGGGCAGATCCTCCTGCCCACCCAGCGTCAGCCAGGCCGGGCCCTGGGAGCCGGGAACACGACTGCTACTCTGCACTCTCGCTCCAACGCTGGGAGCCTGTGGCATGCTGGCCCTTTAAGAGCTCAGTCCTAGGTGTGCTGGCCCTTTAAGAGAGCGGCCCCGCGTGTCCGGCTCTTTAACAGCCCCACCGCCCA
>NW_010206510.1:0-232 GCF_000695765.1 Mesitornis unicolor
TTTGGGACCCCAGTCTGGGGGTCTCCAGCAAGGCCTGGCCCCGCTCCCGGTCAGGCTGCGCTGGCTTCGCGGCCTTTCAGCGGTCTTTGCTCTTTGTAAAATATACTTCTTTAAAAAAAAAATAAATTCTCAAGGCTTTCGCTATGTCCAGCACGCACGGTTTTCAAACAGAACTACCGCCGGCTGAGTGAGTGGAGCCGCAGAGCAGACAGACAGATGTCGGCTGTGGTGG
>NW_010206510.1:273-9979 GCF_000695765.1 Mesitornis unicolor
CATGTCACTGATGGCTGCCGTGGTGTGGCACGATCTACTGAAAAAAATCCCCACGTAAAAAAAACCCAATAGAGGGGGCAGGCATGAAAAGTCCATTGATTTGGTAATTTAGGAGAGGACATAACTCAAGTTACGGTGCCATCATAACATCAAGTTATGGGTGTCCTCGTGGACAGCAGGATGACCATGAGCCAGCACTGTGCCCTTGTGGCCAAGAAGGCCAATGGCATCCTGGGGTGTATCAGAAGGGGGGTGGTGAGTAGGTCGAGAGAGGTTCTCCTCCCCCTCTACTCTGCCCTGGTGAGACCGCATCTGGAATATTGTGTCCAGTTCTGGGCCCCTCAGTTCAAGAAGGACAGGGAACTGCTGGAGAGAGTCCAGCGTAGGGCTGCAAAGATGATTGAGGGAGTGGAGCATCTCCCTTATGAGGAGCGGCTGAGGGAGCTGGGTCTCTTTAGTTTGCAGAAGAGGAGACTGAGGGGAGACCTCATTCATGTTTATAAATATTTAAAGGGTGAGTGTCATGAGGATGGAGCCAGGCTCTTCTCGGTGACAAACAATGATAGGACAAGGGGTAACGGGCACAAGCTGGAACACAGGAGGTTCCACTTAAATTTGAGAAGAAACTTCTTCTCAGTGAGGGTGACAGAGCACTGGACCAGGCTGCCCAGAGAGGTTGTGGAGTCTCCTTCTCTGGAGACATTCAAAACCCGCCTGGACGTGTTGCTGTGTAACCTCATCTAGGTGTTCCTGCTCCGGCAGGGGGATTGGACTGGATGATCTTTTGAGGTCCCTTCCAATCCCTAACGTTCTGTGATTCTGTGATAACTCAGCTTCTAATTTTACCTTTCCCTGCTTCCTAATGTTTTCCAGCTGTTCAGGTTTGTGCAGCTTTAGAAACTCCAAGCACCAGCATCTAATGAAAAACTCTATTTATAAAAAGTTGCAGCATTTCCACTAATTTCCTTGATTCCCACAACATATTTGATTTTCTTTCTTTTATTTATTACAGTGTTCGAGGGATACACCTGCTGCTCCCATAATCCTATAGATAGCCAAAGGCTTTCGGCAGCTAAGGTATTACTAGCACAGAAAGTCAGTAAGGAATGAGTGGGGTTGTCCAACGTGGTGTCCGGTCTGTGTCCTGCCACGCAATACACCCATGCCTGAGAAAGCAATAAATGAGACACCTGGCTACAGCGGCCAGCCCCTGTGTGGCAGGGTGGAGCTCCAGGTGGGCTAATTCGCACGGTGTCTGATCAGATACAGGGTTGAGTACCTAAGCACCTAGTCCACGTAATGTAGACCTTAAGTAAGGTTATTTTAATATATTTTAAAATACTTCTACATTACATAAGCCACGCTTAGTTTTAGATGAATACATGTTAATTTATAACATTACATTATATATGTTATGTATTTTTGAACTCTCTATATATTTAAAATTGAAATTCTTCATCTACCTTTCTCACTCCCGGGTCTAATTCCTACTTGTCTCATCCTGTAGATATCCTAAGAGCACAATTATAATATCAAGCCCTGTGACAAGTGCAGCTGGAGAAGAAATCCCAGTTCTCTCTTTTTGTTTAAAATTACTCATGATTAGGGTAATCAGGTTGTAAATGACCCAAGTTCAGCTTCTCTTCTGCCACAAGGGAGTTCAAACGCATCTCCCATTTCCCAGGTTAATATTCCAAGCAAATTACTTTTGTGGGCCTAATTCCATTCCTTTGCATGAGAGAATATTTAAAAGCCTCTGCCCATTTAATCCTCATCTTCCCTGAGAACGCTCCAAAAGTTGTGCAATGAGTAGGAGTTGTGGTGTGCTTTGTGATGTTTAAATCCCTTGTCTTGCTCTGCATTCATGACTAAAAATCCTGCTGACTCAGAGCAATTTTAAAGGGTGCTCTGCCAGCTGATCCAAAGAGCATTTCCATGGATGTGATGCCGTATGCTATGATGCTTCCTCCTTTCTGCTCTACAAAGATGATGTGGAAAAACAGTTTGTAGACTGGGTTATTAATTCAATACAGCAACTCTTCTGGAGCAGCTATAACCAGGAGTTATAATCCAAGGAATGGCCGTGGTCCTGGAGATCCAGTTTCAGCCTGGGCAAACCCCATCTTCCCTAATTTAATGAGAACTTCAGTGGGAATTTGGTTGATAATTTCTCATCTTAGATTCCATACCCATGGGTTTTACAGCCATAGGTTACAATTCAGGGGGTGCGGTTTTAGTACCAGAAGAACAAGTATCACAGGTTTTATCATGAGAAATTCCAAGGTTACGCAAGACTGAAATAAACCAGGAAAAAATTACTGTTTCAGAGATGAATGAAAGAAGCCAAAGTGAAAGAAAGTGGGGTTTTTCCTGTGGTAAGAAAATACAAACATAGGAATATAGAGTGATCAGGAACTGCTGGGAAAATAAGTGCCCCTCCTTGAAAAATGTTACCATTCTTTTAATCAGAAACTGTTGTGAAATACTTTTACTGTTACTGTGGTGGTTCTCACCTTTTGCTGCTTATGTCTAGGCCGCAAGGGATGCCTCCTTCTTTGGGGGAATTCACAGATCTCATTATTTAGTTCTTCATTTCAGAAACAAACTCTTAATTACAAGTTCCTTGTATCTTACACATCAGTGGCTAGTTCCTTCTCCAAGTATATTCCCTCCCTTGCCTGAAGGCATTGAAACCCATTGTTCTCTGTCCACCTTGGCAGCCAAGCTGTGGGGCTGTTCCACTTGCCATGAAATAAATACTCATTGCTGTGGAGGGGGAAACCATACAGATAAGATTCCCCTGCCATGGGTTTTACAGCCATAGGTTACAATTCAGTGGGTGTGTTTTTAGTATCAGAACAGCAGAATAATACTCTGCTGCGTAATGTTTAGAGTACTACCTGGATACAACTAACATCCACTTTACTGCTGATTGTAATTTTAACTATATGTTTGCAGCCTGTAACCCAAATTTCTCTTCTTGCAGATGAGTTCCCCTAACAACTACAATACGGAGCTTTGTAAATGAGCATGCTCTTTTTCTCTCACAAGACAATTGGCACTAGTAAGTTATTGACAGATTTCATGTTTGGGGGAAATCCTCTGCTGTTGGGTAGCCCTCAGACTGGTAGTTTGGTCATGTTTCTAGAAAGCAAGAAGTATGGGTGAGAACCTCATCAGGTGGAGGTGGAAGTGGAATTAAAGTCCCAGATGACTGTACTAACAATGATCACTGATAACAATTTCCACCCTAGCAGGTGTATCAAGTGTGCCTGAGAACTTCTCACAGATGAAAGATTATGGCTTGTGAAGATTAATGCTACTTTGGCCTGAGGACATCTGAGCAATGGATATGCAATGCTAAGCATAAGGTACTTCTGTGAGTGATTGGAAGATAACCTTTAGGGAGCTTTGAGCCTGAAAATGGAGAGGGCTGTGTGCCTCCTCAGTGCAATGACAGCAGAGCGAGGTTACAGGAGGGCTACAGCTCTTATGCCTGAAGTAGAAGTTGAGCACATCAAGTGCCCTCATCCTTTTGTGGATCCAAAGCTTCCTTGGCAATAGCAATGTGTCACTGACCATGTTACCTGAGGGACTGGTGGGAGTGAAGGCATGGCATGAGCAGCCCCCAGCCCATGCAAATGGATGGCAGCATTGACTGTGAGGCCCCAGGGCAGAGGTCCTGCTAGTTTCCCTCTTCCCAAGGCACAGTCCTCCTGTGGGTAGGTGTTGACCCTCCGCAGCTCTGGACCATTGCAGCAGCCATGCTGCAACCTGTGAATACTATGTGGAGCTTGGTGGTATGTGAGATGTGCTTCTCCTTCAGGTCAAACTAGAGCTGTCATGTTCCAAGACAAGCATATCCTCTTGAACAGCAGCCAATTCACTACCTAGGTAAACATTGCAGCGTTTGGACTAGTCACACAGCCCATAGAAACTCATCTGGTTGTGCCACTGCTGTCTTTGTGTGGTTTTATGACTTGCAAGTCTGTTTGCTTCTTGGACTTTTTTATTTTTTTAAATCTTTGTTCAGGAATTAGATTCAGCACCTCCTGTGACTTCATGACGAGCTTCAAATTAATATTTGACACAAATCCTTTCAGGCTTTTGGTATACTGTAGAGGCCTATCTCATTTTCCCTACTATTTCATATGGGGCTAGAAATGTGCAATCAGTCTGATAACTGGCTTGCCGAAATAAAAAGAGAAAGGACTCACTGAATAAAACAGGCAAAGAAGAGCTCTGTCAGGTAATAAATACTGCTGAATTACACCTAAAAAGAAAAAGCTGAGATAAATGTACAGCCATCGCTGTATATTTAAGGCTAAATTTCTTTTGGCTGACTCCTTTGCCTGAGCAATGAAGCAGAGCCTTTGGAGAAATGACTGTGCCACGAGGGATGTGGCGATGCCTTGTAACAAATGCAAACCAGAAAATTCTGAGGGAGAGGGGGTACGAGTGCATTCTGAGCACTGATGGCCTTGGGAGCAGCTGCATTTATGACTCTTCAGCAATTGCTATAGGTAGGGTTTCTGTGAGGTCCCTGGTGAATTTTAAACCAGCACAAAAGAAAGTGTGGGAAGATTGGTGTCTGCCTGAGCCCACATCTCCTGTGTTTGGAGCAGGCCTGGTTCAGACTGCACCAATTAGTTTGCTGAGCCCTCAGTGTGCAATAATATAATTGCTGTTCACATTAGTACCAGTTATAGGAATTGGGAAGAAACAAACCTTTATACAGGAATATGTTTGTGGGTAAAACAAAAGAGAATGCTTTCTTTTTATAGCTCTATGGGCCTCAAATCAATTGAGCTGGTTAAGCAGTCAGCATGGTCAGTAATTAATAGTTTCACCGTAAGCTTAAATATTCAAGCTTATCCAAGTTTTCAAGCTTAAATATCACTCTTGGTGATCACTCAACTGGGAAAATGAGAATCTGTTGGTTTTTTTTTCCTTCAAGAAGAGGCTGTTCGGGATTTTTGACAAGAGTTAAACTAGATTTTGGGGCGGAAAAAAAGAAAAGAAACATTTGTGTAGTAACTGCATCAAAAAGATTCTAGCCCATAAATGGGAACACACACACATACACCATCTGGTTATTAATCCATGGTTACATTTCTCAAGTAGTCTGTCCTTGCCCTGTATCCTTCTGTGGCAATGACGTATTAACACATGCAACCAGCCACATTCATTGATAGAGAAAGATCTTTATCCAAGTCCAGTTCCTGGTGGTAAATTTTGCACTGTTGTAAAGCAAGTCACGTTTATGAAATTCAGTTTATGGGAAGCCTTTTGTAACAACGCAGTAAAGGCTGCAAAGCTGATTTGGAATGTGGCTGCTGGAAATCTAGATGAGAACTATGAAGGTACTGAGGCAGTTAAATCCTACTGAGACTCTCATTTTTCCACTAATTTCAATTGGGAATTTTGTGCCAAATTAGGAGCTGAGTGTTCAGGTACACTGAGTTTGCACTGTGCTTCTTAGGTATTAATTTCAGTCCTTGAATTTTTTAAAATGGTATGATGGGTATTTTTTGACTCATAGAAAGAGTATTTGTCATAACGATTTAGCCCCCCCACACCAATACTGCAGGAGTTCCTCTGCCAGCTGTCTGCCACTGCCCAGCATTCAAGTCTCTAACAAGGACTATAGAGTTTAGAAAGGGAGTTTCTCAATAGTCCTGTCAGTTCCTGGAATTTTATGCCCTGAAGTATGAGAAAGGTAATGTGTTGCAACTTTTTATCCTGCTTTATCAACATGATCTAACTGCAGCGATGACTGTGCCCCTTAAAGGCCTAATATTTCAAAATATTTGGTCTCAGTTATGACCTAGCATATTTTTGCTTGACAAATAAATGATGAATTATGTAAGAAAAATCTCTTCATTTGTTTCAAATCTGGAGCTTTTAAGTTTCATCCCCTAAACTCAATATTGAAGAAAGGGGTAGATGACAGAGCCCAGCTTCTCTGCTCGGCATCACCAGGCTCCTCTCATGACTATTCCTTATGTTAACCCGTCTAAGGGAAAAAACTCAGTCCCGGTGTCAATCAAGCCCTGAGGAGTATTCTTACAAAAATAAAAAAATCCTGAGCTGGTGAAAAGGTGTCCTCTAATACACAGGATTTTCAAATAGCAGAGAAATTGGGATTGGGGCTAAGTGATGCTGTAGTGATAGCATCCCTACCCCTTTGGGCCTAACCTGTACTGGAATAGATTTATGGCAGCCACCATCTAAAATTATGTAGAGGTTGTCCTAAATTACACCGCGCATCAGGCTGGTACCCCTATCAGATGCCACAGAAACACCTACAAGTTGCCTTTGTCCTGTCAGGCGGTTGCAGTGGTGACAGCTCTATGGGACTGTTGTTGTACCCAGTGAGGTGGATGGGACAGTGGGCATCCTCCCAGGGATGCCACCAGTGGGAGTGTGGCCTGAGGAAGGCCTCCAGTGGCACTATGGCCAGACCATGGATCAGCTGAACATTCAACCTTTGGAACACTTACCTGGGCTCAACCCTTGTAGCAAACACTAGTTTACATGGCCGATTTCTTGCACTGGAGTCAGAGCAAGCGGTGCCTGGCAGGAGATGGGTGAAAAGATGGTGAAAGAAGCAGCTATCAGCTGGTGACTTCTGCTGGGAGGCAGCGGGTGGGTAACCTTGCTCCATTTTATGGCAGTGCTTCACCTGCAAGTGCCCGCTGTGAGCGAAATTGCCTGGACTGGTGCTGTCCTTTATCAATTTCACTCTCAGCAGGCTCCCCAGGTGAAGCATTTCATTGCGGGAGTCGGACTCTGCTCTCTCCTTGACAGCCTGAAATAGAAAGTGGGGAAAGGAGAGAAGGTAATAAATGGCCGGATAAAAGCAAAAGCAGGACAGAGAGCGGTGAGAAGCAGTTAAGTGTGTTAAGCAGTAATGGTAATTCAGTGCACTCGGCCTTTTAATTCTGGGGGAATTTGACATTGAAAAGAGCTTTACTTAGCTATTTTAAGCTTTACACTTAGAAGTAAATGAACTTTACAATTAGAAGTGAAAAATTATGGTGTATTTTTATAATATTACATTTAAATGCCATGTAAGATGATGTGGGTAAAGTTAAAGATAATTTTCTCGATCTTCAGTCTAACAGAAAATTGTAATGGCTGTTTCTGGGAGAAATCCAGGAAAAAAATCTGCTTTTCTGTTTTTCTGAAGTCTGCATTTCAGAATTTATATGCCTTGATTTTGTTGTTGCTGGCCTTTCTTAAGACAACCTTCATGTGACTTTCAGTGTTGCTGAGCACCTGATGCTGCTTCCCTTGACTTCAGAGAGAAATTCAACATCCAAGATGAGAACCATGCAAAATCAGTGACTACATCTGAGCATCTGACTGCTTGTTACTGGGAAAAGAAGCCCGCTGATTCAGGGACAGGGATGTCGACACAGCTTTAGATTTCTCAGACCCACCTCTTTCCAGCCTGTTCCATCCTAGGGCTTACAGGAGTGGGGGACAGCACAGAGCCCAAAGCATTTTAGCCGGTTCCTGGCTCCTAGAGGAATTGCCTGCATAGAGACAAGGAGGATGATTGCAGAGCTGCAAGCATCCTGCTTCAGCTGCCGTGAATTGATACTTTGACCCTGTGTGCAGCAGGGAACAGAGGAAAGTGATGCTTATATCTCCTATAGGATACATGCAACAGCAGCAGAAACTGCCCTAGATATGTGTTTGGGAGGCGACTGCACCGTGTAGCCCTTCCCTGAAGTTCTGGGGGTAAAGAGAGGCTTTTTATTTCAGTGATGTGAGGTGGATGCAGCCGTACCTGGTGCCTTGTGGTTTGCTGCTGGTAAACGTGGGAAAACTGGTTGAGAGGTTGCTACTGGAGGAAGGCAATCTGGGTGGAAAAGATCACAAATCAGCAGTGCTCTCAAGTTTCAGGAGAGGAGGGAGTGAAAGCGATGGACTAATGAACTTAAACCAGAAGATTTCAACCCACTCAAAGAATTGGTAAATGCAGTCTTGTGGAAAGGAATTTTAATGGGAAAGGGAGCCTGGGAGAACTGTCGGCTCCTAAAAGAGACGCCAAAGATGTGATGAAAAACCACCATGATGCTCGCAGCGAGAACGGGAGAGGGCAGCGTGGCCACCAAGCAAGATGACCTGGCAGTCAAAAAGGTGGCTTGGAGGGAGGCAGTAGAAAGAAACCTTTTAATGCTGTCCCATATGTCACCTCCATGGGCAAACTAGGGACACATGGTCCTCATCAAACTACTGTAAAGTGGGGTATAAAGGAGGCAAGGGATCAGGCAAGTGTGTCAAAGACAGAAGAGGGGTGAAGAGACAAGAAGGCACAAAATGGGGTAACTTTTTTACTAGTGCTGTAGCTTCATGCAGATGCCGTTGTCCTCATAGCAGTGGTGTGCAACTGTAAATGGAACCTGATTTGCCGGATCAGTAAACACAAACCGGACCTATGCCAACAAAAATATTAGGATCCTTTGCATGAAGCTCTTTGTTTTCTCAAATGAGGGACAAAAGTGAGCAAACCCACTGCCGCTCCTCCCATAATGAAGTTCCCTTTCATATTGTAGAGGGTGTGGTGTCTCAGTACACAAATTTGAATGATTAACAAAAAAGCAAAGAGGTACATTTTTCTAATGGGCAGACTACAGTAGGTAGTTTTGCCAGCTCCCGCCCACAAAGTGGTTTAATAAAGTTATTTGCCCTCATTTGCAACTCAACTTCTTTCTTAGGTTGCCCTTTGCAAAGTGATTTCTTAGAAGTGCTTAGATAATTCAGGGGATGGAGTGCAGCAGGAGTGAGAGGTCCTCCTATTGGTTTTTGTATAAGATCCCATTTGAGAACCTATCCCAGCCATTACTTCACATGCTATAAAATTTTTGTCAAAGTTTCCCAATCAGTAACAGGATGGAGTTTACTCTAAAACTTTATTACAATAACAATCAGTGGGATTAAGATGTCAAAAATTGATACAAAACATTAGCTAGGATGCTTTTCTCTGTTATAAATTCATTGTAAACTAGAGGAATTCTGGAAATTCCAGTTACATTCTAATTTATGTCTTCCACATCTCACCAAAGATAAAAAGATCAGGCAGATTGCAGATAAACACAAAATTGCCTCTTTGATTGGTTGATCAGATATGAAAAAAATGTGGGCATGTTATTTACATAGGCAAGAGACAGAAAGGCTTGAGAAGTTGTGGTGGAAAGGTGATGGCTCTCTCGGAGACCTCTCCTCTCTGGAAATTACAGTACCTGCCCTGGGAGGACCACTTGCCATGCTGTACGTGATCGCTGCGCAGACAGGCAGGAGCAGAAAATAGAGAAGAAAATAGAATAGAATCTCACTGACGTGTTAGTTTGCTAACAAGGCAAATCTCAGGGTACTTATAATGAAAAATCACCTATCAACATTGTTACGTGGAGAGTAGGTCTGCAAAGGTTACTTTGCATTGCTAAGAAAGAGGCGTTCGTTTGCCGCTCTCAGATTTGGATGAGCAGGAATACAGTGCAGTGCCTCTGAGAAAAGGTAAGGTAACACAAGCCACAATCTGCCAGGGCCAAGATTTGTGCAACTCTTCTTTTTTGTTTGGTTTTCTTTGGGTTTCTTTTTTAAGATTAGGTGATCTCTTAAATAGCATGACTTTGTAATGTGCAGGACACCTGTGGTCCTAAATTGAAATAATAGAAAGTTTAAGTATGGAAAG
>NW_010206510.1:10010-34555 GCF_000695765.1 Mesitornis unicolor
CTATTCTGATGTTACATGGTGCTGCAGCTGTATCTGCAGATACCCAAACTGGGCACGCTGGACAGTATATGATCTGTCGATGTTTGAAAAGGCTGTTTCAGCATGGATGAGTTCATATACTGTTACCTTTTCATATTGATGAGTGAGTGCAGAGTGGTAATCTGGTGTGCTGGCACAGTATACAGCAGTGCAGCCTCTGGGTTCATATGGACCATAGTACCTCTTAGTGTTGGTGATTGGAGCATGTTGTGTGCTTCAGAAGGTTTGCAAGCCAAAAAAAAATATTTTTTGAGGATACATTGCTCTGAGTTGGGTGACATGTTTGGGTGGTACCAAGTTATGTATCTACTGATGCACATAGTGTTCCATTGAGCGTTTGCAACCCCTCTGCAATTTCAGCCATGGTAATGAAATAGGCCAGTACCTAAATTGATAACTTTTATATAAAGAAATGAGATCATAAAATCACAGAAATGATGGTTGGATGGGACCCCACTCAAAACAGGACTACCCCCAATGTTATACCATTAGGTCAACTGTGCCTTTATCCAGCCAGGTCATGACAAACTTCCGAGGAAGGAGCTGCTCTGGAGCACCGTGAAGAAGTGTTTCCCAACGGCCAGCCTGAACCTCCCCATCTGCCGCGTGTGGCTGTTGCCCCTTGTTACCTCCTCGAGCACCACCTCTATGGTGGGAGAGTTTGGCTCTCCCACCCTCTATCTCTGTGACACAACGTGCCTTGGACTTGCAGGAACACTGAAAAACTCTCTCTTCTTGACTTTCTTAATTTTCCGCACCCGCCTTTGCTTTCCTTAATTCTCGCGTATCCATCTGCATTCATTTCTCTTCTATCCAGATGTTTTTTCCTGAATGGTGCCCACCTCAGCTTACAAGCCAGCCCTGGCCCTCCCTCTGTCACCGACATGGAGCATTAGTGCTGGAGGTCCCAAGCAAGAGCAGCTCCTGTGGGTGGGGAAATGCCTGTGGGAGGGCATGGCCATGGCCCACTGCCCTCTCCTGCTTTTTGCTCCCTCACCAAGCCAAATAACGGAACATTTGTTCCTGACAAGCAGATGGAGAGGGATTGGCAAGGAGCCCGGATTCCTTATAACTTAATCTCTGTCTATTTAGCTGTAAGTGAAGAGAGTTTTGTCTCAAAAGAACATGATTCCTTTGGCTTTGACACCAAATATTTGCTCACTGATATCTTCTTTTTTCTGATACTGTTATTCCAAGAGAAGTAATGGAGAGTTGTCTTTCCAGCTACCAAGAAAGTTTATCTGTGGGCAAGGGAGGATGGAGTGATTCACTAAAAGGCAGAGTACTTCTGACGAGGATATTGTGCCACTTACAACCTTTCATCACTCTATAAAATGCTGTACTGCCTCAAGTATTGTAACAGAAGGAATTCAAGGCACAGGGAAGTGTGATTTTCTACTTATTCCAAGGAAAACCTGCTGAGACAGATGAGCTGAGGACTTCCTGAACAGAGATTACATAGTCACATGGGAGGCTGCTCCGAGGAGCTTTGGAGGCTATGTACAATTTCTACTGCATTGGAAAGTCTACTTTGTTATGAATGGACAAAATTGAAATCAATAGTAAGCTGACAAGTGATATTATATTTCAACACACAAGAGGTCACAACCATATTCCTTTACCTAGAACATGGCAACAAACCTTTAAACATCCATAACCTTCTTCTTTGTCAGACAAAGTGCAAATGTGCATTTCATTTTTCTCCCTTGACCATCTTTTTCAGTTGTTATGCAGCTGGGAGGAGTGATGGACAGGTGTCAACTCCTGCAGAAGATACAGCTGGGATGGAGCCTGAAATCCACACAGTGACACGAGGTGTCTTCCTTCTTCTCCACTTGCCCACTCTTGGGAATAAATTGCTGAGTGAAGGGAGAAGTGTTGGCTGGCAGCGAGCATTTTGTTGGCGTGGAGATACTACTGCATGGCATCATGCCAAGGCTGAAGCCAGGGACACAGACTATGAACATATCAGATATTCCTGATACGTCCTGAATGTTTCCCAGCCCCAAGCAAAGACAATAGTTTCCCTTTTGCTTCCCTGATAACATTAAATCTTCCCCTGCTGGGACTGGGGAGCTCCCGTTGGATTCATTCGGGGTAATGCATGAGAACAACTCCTGCAAAAGGAGATGGGTTTTGAACTCCTGTGTTTTACTCATGCTGGCCACACCAAGAGCCTGGTTTATCCTAACACCAGCGATATCCTCTGGTCAGGAGCTGGTACAAGGATGGAGGGGAGGATGGCACAGGGCAGGGTGAGGTGGCAGGAGCATGAGAGGACTGCGCTGGCTCTGTTCCTGGGGCTGCGTGCCTTTCCTGCACACGTGGTAGCAACCTGTAATGTAAATTATATCTGTCTGCCCCAGGGCTGAGAGCAGAGGACTCCTGACGTGGCGCTGGCAAAGTGAAGGATCTGGCACAGGAAACCAGCGCTGCAGGTAGGCAGGCAGCACAGACCTGACCACAGAGGGCACCACCATCTCTTGCTAGTGCCGGTGCAGGCTATATTTAGACTATTCGGTTAATGAGTAAAAGATCTATGAGAAAATAGCTGCCACTTCTGAGTGCATAGTCATGGAGCTTGGTGGCGCTCCAGAGGCCAAGAAGCCATGCCTAAGGCTACCCTGAAACCACATGGGGAGTGTGAGAGCCCCAGGCTCTGCCAGCCAATTTCCCACTCCCACACTGCTCTCGGCAGCCCCGGCAGAAAGTGGAGGCTGCACCCCCGGCAAGCCGTCCCCTCACTTCAGCTGCGGTGGTGCTCACTCTGAGTGGAGCAGCCATGCATGTCCTCCCCAGGCTGCCGAAAAAAAGGCTGCTAACCTGCTCCGGACCTTGGGCTGGACCCCCGAGGAGGGCTGCTCAGCTCTCCCCTGCTGCCTGTTGATAAGCTTTGGTGCTTTGCAATTCCCCTTTCCAATTACCGGCCCCGCTCCCCACACTGGCTGGGCCTGGCACGTACTGCTGGCTCAGCAGCGACGTGGGGGCCATGGGGCTCAGGGAGAGAAGAGACAGAAGCAGTGGGGCAGAGCATGGGCATGCATCAGTCAATTGGAGGCATCATCTCACAGCTGCCTTTTGCCCAAGTCCTTGGAGGTGTCGGCACAGCTGGGGATGGAGTCATCTGGATGAACCATGCAGAAAAGGCCCTTAAGTGAGTGACATGTAGGAAAAATATTTTTAAATATTTTTAAATGTTAGGACAGCGGCTCACCAGTGTTTGTCACTGGAGGCCAGGTGAGAGAAATACCTTGCTGAAATGGCTTGGGTATACTTGACCGGTTTGGGGGCATGGAAACAGGGAGGGTGAGCCCTGCTGCCCCTTTTTTTTTCTTCAGCTGCATTGCTAAAAGCAGCCTGGGGGGATTGTCCATATAATCTAAGGACACAGTGGTTAGATACCAACACCACTATCCTAGGTCTTGTGGGCTTGCTGTTTTCCCTTATCATAGGCACATTCCCATTTCTATAACATCCACGTGAAGTTATTTGAAGCTCCAGAACTGACCTCCTGTGACTCTCAGTCAATGAGCAGTGATCCTGCAGCCATTGGATAGTGGCCAGCTCACTTCGTGGTGTCACTGTCATGAGGCAGGGTGCCCAGTGGGATGTCTGGTGGAAATCCTGACTGGCGTAAGACTGGCGCCCTCTTCTCACCTCCTCCTGATGCAGACAGCACAGCTGAGTGCCCAGGCATCCCCATGGTGTGTTTTGTACCTGAGACTGCTTTGCAAGTAGGACAAATTATAGCAGAGCTTGTGCACCTGAAGTTGCTCACGAGGGATGGATGAGCAACCTGAGGACTGCAGAGGGCAAAAATGGGGAGTTGGCATCTTCATTTCCCCTTTTCCCTATATTCTGAACTCTTCCCAGGGACTGAGCTCCTAACCCAGGCTGGCACTGAAGCTTTATTGGTGTGAGACTGGAATCTGGCTCAGACAGCCACTGCAGGGACTGTGCTCCGCAATTAGCTTGGAAAAGAGGTCTCCAGAGGGACAAAGGGTTTCTCACCATGAGAAAGAGCTCTCTATTAAAGTGTCAGCTTGAAAGCAAACCTTATTTGAGTTGAGAACAAAGAGGCTGCTGGCTGGGGTATGATTTCTAGTGTTTTAAAGAGCTCCCTTTCTGAAATTTTTTTTTCTTTTCATAAAGACATCAGAATGAATATGAGCAAATCGTGAAGATCCAGTCTTGACCTTGAAAGGAAAACGGTAACAAGCATGGCCCAGCAACTATCCTAAAACCCCTGTGGCAAGCAATAATCTTGAAAAAGCCAGGGCAAGCTATGTTTTCAATTTATAAATTAAATGTATTTAAAATTTACGAACTTTGACTGCATGAGTAACTACTTCATTAGACTTTAAGGCTGCATGTTTCCTTGGCTTTTTTCACAGTAAAGTAAAACACATTTCTAATAAACATGGAAAGAGATTCCAAGCTAGAGTCACTACTTTTATGTAAAGGACCCTCCAGACTCATTAAAAAAGTTTACCACCTACATAAAGCAGGCACATTGTAATTCTTGAACTCATAAAGTTCATCATATATACAGAATATTAGCCTACTCTTACATGTACACTGCTTGGTATCAATGAACAACATACAGCAAGGGGTTTACTATAAGGAAATTAGCATATAAAACTATGGTTTGGTAAGTCTTAGGCTGAAACACAAACTCGAGGAGCAAGAGGATGTAAGTTGGGTGCTGCTGTGGTTTACTGAAGAAGCATGGTTGCTTGTATGCAGATCCCAAGGTTCTGGTTCTTTGACACCAAGGCTTTAGCTGTAACTGAAACAGCCCCATTTCTCCCCGTTTATATCAGCCATTCACACCCACTTTGACAGCCAGTGGTGGGGAAGTGGATGGAGTTATGGTGGTGCTCACACTGTGCATTGGCCCACAAAATGAGTTTGCAGCTGAAAGGGCTGGCACCATGCACTTCCCTTTCCTCTTCCCAGCACTGGTAGGTCTGCAGCTTGAGTATAGCGTCCTCTTTTGGGACCCCTGCTTCAAGGGGGAGGTGGAAAAATTGGACAGGTCCAGGGCCTACAGCACAAGTGCAATGAGAGAGTGGTGGAGGGATCTGGGCTTGTTTCTCCCAGTGAAGAGGAACCAAAAAGACGGTCAAACAGCAGCCTGCAGCTGCCTGAAGAGCAGTTCCAGAGATGACAGGGCCAAACTCTTCTTGGTGATGCCAGAGGGCATAATAAGGGGCAACGGCTACATGACAGATGAGGAGATTCAGGTTGGAGATTAGGAAAACTTTCTCCACCAGGTGCTCCAGGGAGGTGGTGGAGGCTCCTTGGAGGCTTTTCATGACTTGGTTAGATAAAGCCCATGGTATGATGTTGGTGGTTGTCCTGCTTCAACTGTGGACTGGACTAGGTGACCTCCAGCAGTCCCATCCAACCAACGTGTGATTCTGTGGTCCTTTTCCCTTGAGAGAGAGAGAAGCATGTCTATAGTAACCCTACCCCAATCTTGTGGACTAAGTCTTGTGAACTCCAAATGAGGCTGTAAGCTGCACCTTCAATTTCAGTCCTTTAACCTTCCTCACAAATCCTTTGATTTTTCTCTCCAACTCTAGGAGTAGCCAATACAAGTTGTCTTCTGAAGACAAAATCTTGTTTCACAACAGACCGAACTAAGTTGAAGCCCAGTAAAAGAGCTCTTCCATACAGTAAATCAGTTTAGTGGGTAGAAGTTATCCATGCACTGTACTCAACCACCAAACCCCTCTCTGAGAAACAACTTGAAACTTCCTTTCCTCTTCCAGCCTTTTCTCCCCTTTTCTGCTCCCTACCTCCCTGCTCCATCTAACACTGCTTCTTCCTGACACCCACTGGACTCCCAGACCTTCTTGTTGCCCACCTCATGGTTGACAATCCTTAGGGCTAAAAAAGCTCACGGGCTGCCCTTTGCACAGCTTACAGCACTTGACCCTCTAGTGAGGCACAGGTTCTTGTCCATTTACCATGTGCAGAGGTAGGAGAGGACACAATTTAACCAGAAGGTCTATCAGGCCACTCCAATGCAGCGAAATACAACAGTCTCAAAGGACGCAAGCAGAGCCAAATGCCTCATTGACTTGACTGATGGGCATTTTCACTAGGATAAAAGAAAAACAGGATGGTCATAGGGTGTGACTGCTTACCTGCTGCTGCATGGCATAGTGCAGGTGAGGCTGAGACCCATCTCCCCAGTCTGGTGCAGCAGAAGGCCCCTTCTGGGCAAGCCTGAGGGAGCTGCAAGAGTCTTTGGTCTTCAAAACTTATCTTCCAGCAAGATGTCACCTTATTTTCAAGTCCAGTGGTGACAAATCCTGTGTCAACTTTTACTCTGCCTTAGCAAGCTGTCTGTTGCATGATAAACTCCACTTTGGTCTCTATGTGAAGCCTTGTATCTATAATTTGCATTCAGTTCTTCTGCATTGGAATTAGTCACATGAGAATCACAGGATTTGCTTTTTCTGGTACAAACTCTGCTCTGCGGAAACCCTTTCCTGGTTGTCCTCAGAAAACCACCCCCAACCTTTCCACAGCCTCAAAGCTGACACAGCCAGTCCTCTCCCTACCTCGCACCTCCTTTCCTTTTTGGCTACAGAGGTGCTCAAAATAACAGCGGAAATCTCACTTCACAGTTTCTTGCAGGAGAGCAAGCAACAGAAACCACCCAAAAGAGCATTTTTTCCTGAGCCGACTCTTGCACGTTTGCAAAGAGCGCAGGATTGCTGAGCAAACAGACCTGCTTCATCTCTGATTTCTTTGATACTAAGACCATATGGGCCACCGAGCTGGTCCCCACTCCCTGGAGCTTTTGTTTGTGTATATTGCATGCTCCTTTAAAAAAAACCCTAGCAAGCCAAATCCAAACCCCCAATGAGTTCACTAAGTGAAACAAGCAGGTAAGGTGGGCTGCATATGGTGCTAGTAAAACTGTAATAGTGAAAGTTGGCAAGAGCCAAGGAGCTTTTGTATTAATTCTCTGGAGCTTCAGGTAGAGCCAAATGTAATTACTTGCTCTACTTTGTAGCATTTTAAGATAAAAGTGTGTGTTTTAAAAGGTTGTATTTCCAAATAAAACAGTCAGGTCTGGAGCAGACAAAGTGCCTGATTCTGGTCTCTCTGAAGTCAATAGCAAAACTCCCGTTGACTTAAATCAGAGCAGGATTATGTCCCAAATCTGAGAAATAACAGCAAATGGAGCTGTGCGCTTTTAAAATTCACTGCCCAGGCTACCAGATTGTAGCAATGTTGCTCTCTGATTCAAGCTTTGCCACTTTTTTCTCTACCTGAAACTCCAGAAACTTTGTCTCTCCACAGCAACACTGGCTGGGTCCCAGTATTAGTGTTCAGAATTTTTTCTCACATGAAGGCACCTGATTTGCAGACATCTAAGTGTAGGTGGGTGAATCCAGAGATCCTGAATCTCACCAACACAAACACAATTATTTCATTGAAGAAACATTTGTGTTGTTCTTTTACATTTCAAAATATCCACAGTCTGTCAAAATGCCATGAATTTAATTTTTCTGGGTAGATTCAAAAGCTAGGGCTTTTGTAAGTGTGTTTTTTAAAGGCCATTTACATCACTGCAAGTAGAAGAATTTGAAGTGTTTGGGGGATTTCTGTGAGGAGCTTTTGTTTCTTTCTGATGGATTATTATTGTGATTGATTAAGGTGTTAACTAAGCTTAACTTCCCTGTTAAAGGCAAGGCTGTGATCCTTAAGACCTACCCCTAATTAACTGAACTCTATTAATCAATGTTGTTTGCTAACTCTTATCAAAAGGCAGGCAGGCAAGGATCTTACCAGCAGCCCTTTCCCAACATGCCACTGATAATATTAATAAAGCCTGACTATTTGATCACCAAATTAAAAAAGAATATGGGTCTGATTGCTTTTATTTCTCGGATCTGGTATGTAATCTATAATGACAGCACTTGAAGGATCTATTTTTTAATTTGGATATCCAAAATCATCTCAATATACATATTATCTCTAACTAGCTTGTCATTTCAAAGTTTCTTGAAGGTACCTGCTTCCTGGCTGAAATGAGTCTTACAGATTTCCATTTGACACCTAAATAACAAAAATGAGGATCTGGGCTGTCTTCTCTTCTCTGCCTTGCTTTGATTTCACCACACCAGTTGTCAACAGAGCAGTCAGATGTGATGCAGAGATGAAATGCATCCAGATCCTTGCTTGTTCCTGAAAAACTGGTCCCCACATCTCCCTCTGTATCAAACGGTACATGAAGGAGCCTGCTATGGCCATCTGGTGCTGGACAGAGCCTCATATCGGTTTGCAGTTCGCCTTCTCCTATGGCTCCTATGAGCATAGGAGCCTTTTCCAGCACCTTGGCTTGCCCTGTTATTTCTGTTCAAGTGTTTATGGTCTCTAATCAGCACCTAACTTGCCAGTACTGGAGTTTGTACCATACCTACAGTGGGTTTTTTATTTCAGGCTTCTCCAGGCCTGCTTTCAATCACTGGGGTCACGTATCTTCAGAGGAAGATGAAAAGCATATTTTATTAAATGGACATAAACTGCAGTAAGGCTGCACTGGCTTTGGATAGTTTCAGCCTGATGAACCTCAGTGTTTATTATCAAGATTTTCTTATTGATTCTCCACAGTCTCCATGAGAGATTTCCTTACAAGGGGTAGAAAGTGCAGTCCCACGCTTGAGGTGGCACCCGCTCCAGCTGAGACTAGTGAGACCTTCACCTCCCTTAACCTTATGTTCCTCCTCTACCGAGATTATCTCGTCCACACCTTGGGAAAGGCGTCAGCATTGACTCTGGCTGTCAGGTCTGGGGCTCTCCCACACCAACCAGGCCCTAACACCAGATGACACCTCAAAATCCCATAACATCCACAGGTATTCTCCAGAGATCAGGGTCCCACTGCCTTCAGGGTGTTGTGCTTCCTGCTGCTGGCATCTTTCCTACTCCCAGCCCCCACATCTGACCTTGTATAATGAGGACTGTCTCCTACAATAAATTAACCAAGGCACATACACCAGCACCTTTTTGCTTACCAGGAAGCAATATTCACTCCCCCACCGCCAGCCATGACCCAGGAGGTGCCAGGCAGCTGAATGGCTGCAGCAGTGATTGGGGCTGCCTGTGCAAACACAGGTTATTACCATGCACCTGCAAAGCTCCTGAACACACAGATAACGCTTTGGGGATATGGAAACACCTGCTGGCACCCAGGGTTCAGACTGGGAGAACAGGAGGACATTAAGCTCCAGAAATACTCTATATAGCGGTGTCCTCCTCACTGAGCCTCCTGCAGGGGCCTGGACAACCTCTTTCATCTCCTCCTGCAAGTCCTGGCAGCTGAGAGAGTGGCTGGAAACCAGGACCTCAGTGGCTACCTGGTCCTGCCGGTGCATTAAAGCGAGACTCTTTGGTAAAATAAAACAGTTGGGGTCTTTGAGGTGTAGTAAAAGCAGCAGCACTGTTTGCAAAGGGGAAGGATTTGCCTGTCCCAAACCTGCTCACTAGTGTTATGTTGTCTGCATGTGGTGACAGCATTGAGGCACAACAGTGCTGCCAAGCATTTGCAGCATGAAAAAAACACATTTTTCTATAGGAAATCTAGTGGGATGAACTTCTGAGAGCGAGTTACCCCTCACAGCAGCTCGGCTTTCATGGGGAAAGGTGTTTTTTGGGTGCCAGCCTTGACCATGCCACTCTGACCAGGTTTTGCTCCCTGGTGCCACACACCTATTGCCTTCTACCAGCCAAAATTCCCCTCGTGTGGCATTTTTTAGTCTGGCGTGGGGCTTTAGGTCCAGGTCCTCCCCAACAAGCAGTGTCAGGAGAGCGGTGGCTTGGCAGAGGGTGCTGGCGTGGAAAGCGAGAGTGGGTTTGCTCGATGTTGGTGGTGATTGCTACCAGCATTTCCGCCAGCTAAATATGGGGGTAGCCACTAAAAACAAATCCTGCTCTCGGTTTCACCACTGAAATTGAGGGTGTTTTGTCTGGTTTCTAACGGGAGCGATAGCTGCCGGCATCAGCTCTGAATAATTTCACTCTAAGGTTGGGAGAAGATGTGCAATAGTCCGAGGTTTGAGATCATGAGAGTTAGCCCAAGGCTTTTTCTCAGTTTTGCTTTGAGGTAAGCCAGCGATTCAAAGTGAAACCTGGCTAAAACCATGATGGTTACTTACTTTTAAGTTTTACCCTGCCTAGAAACGTTTGAGGCATGTAAATGAGAGCCCTCCATCCTTGATGAGGCTGAGGCCTGAACTTCAGGCACGAGTGAAAGCATCATATGAAGGAGATGGGGGAAGCTCTCAGAGAAAGATCAACAACTGCCTGATTGTAGGTATTTCCCTCTGGCAAGTTCAACACCTCTCTTACTTAAAGGTCTTTAATTCGTACACAATGGGGAGCAAAGATTTTAGAGCAAAGATTTTAAAGCAAAGATTTTGGTGCAGTGACTTCCATAAAGCCTGACTGTGGCTGAGACCTCATTTCTGCTCTCCCCCGCCTTGCTGTTAGGTGGAGGTAAGGAAACGTGAGGATGCGTTTGATAGAGATGTCAGTGTGAGAGACACTTGGTACTGAAGCTTTCTGAAAAAGAATCAGCTTCCAAGAGCTGTGACAGGGAAGGTTTTGAACAGAACACCATGGAAGGTGTCCTTCAAAAACTGCCTTGAGTTTCAGAAGATCTGGAAAAAAAAATAAATTAATTTTTTAAAACTGCTTTTAAATTCCCTAACGAGGTAAGTAGAATCAGATTTTATTAAAATATTTAAGTATTTTACTGAGTAGCAGTGCATCAAGTATAGCAAAGTGACCACAGAGGTCCCCGCTCCCAAAGCCGGTGCCCCGGTGCGGTGCCGCTGCCGGTGGCCGGGGCCCGGTACGTCGTTGAGACGGTGACCTCTAGCGGCACCGGGGAGCGGCTCTCCCCGCTCCATTTCCAGGCGAGAACCACAAGAAGTTAAGAAAAGGAATGTTTAAGAGATGGACTCTGAGTCTTGACTTGTCGCATCCAGGTGTACAGACCCCAGTTACCTGTAATTTGTGGCAGGTGGTTTGTGTGTATATTTTTCCTTATCTTTCCTATTTTAAAAAAATGTAATTATTTTAGAAAGTGGCAGTTAATGCAGTACTTAATCACTGCGAGTGAGTAATCCCAAGATGACATCCCCCATGTGTATGGGGCGGTAAACTTGCTTCTAAGGGATGGAGAGGAGCAGCAGATTTCTCTAGGTATCCTAAACATAGCCAGTGAGGATTAAAGTCTATTTTTGCTGTCTCTCCCATTTCCTAATTAATTCCTGTAAATCAACATTTCTTTGGCATCCCTGACTATGGAGAGGATGTGGGTTGGGGCCCAGCACCCCTGTACCCCTCCATGCCCCCTCCCTGCTCTGGATGGGCTCAGAAAGAGAAGGAAATAATCTCCTTTCTCCTGCACTTCTACCCGCTTCCTTCCAGCACCTCACTGGCCTTCTCACATAATACCAGACCTTGGGCAACACCAAATCTCTTGCCCAACATGGGCTGATGTACTCAGCCTCATCAGCCTGTCTCCTGTCCAGGCATCCTGAGGTGCGGACAGAGTCCCAGTAAGCACCAAAACCCTGTACCGCTGTCCCACCAACATCTTCCTCCCAGGGCAAGGAGACCTCTGACCACCTGGGCCATCACTTTGACAGCTCCTGTGGTCCCAGGGCCAATGACGTGAACTGGTTTGGTCTGCACCAAGCAGGGCCATACCAACTTGTCTCAAACCCATAGATGATATGGTATGTTTTTTTCCCCCCTTACAAAAGCTGCTTTTCTTCCCTTAAATGTTTTTTTTTCCACTAACTCCCCATCCCTCCTTGCCTACACAAGGCAAGGGCTGTCACGGGCCTCGTGCAAGGCTTTGCAATTGGTGTGCAGCAGATCATCCGGAGATGAGAACAACCACTTCCTCCCTCCACCTCTGCGGATCTGCACCAGGACCTGTTGACAGGTCTGTGCCACCCTCCTCAGCTCAAGCCTAGCGAAATGCCCGCCATCAGAAACGCAAAAGTCGCCCAACACCTCTTCCCTGCTGCACGATGGTGTGACAGCAAGGTGACATCCCCCTATAGATGCTGGAGCATCTTATAATGGGACCAGCATCACCGTGGCTTTGGTGGGTTCCCTTCCCACTCCTCCCAAAAGTCCTGGAGCTGTTAACATGCCGCCCCTGCTGTGCCAGGGCTTGTCCTTAGTGTTGCCCTGCTCAGGGCTGAGCACTGAGGCCCCAGACACCCTGCACCCTCAGGAGGGCAGAGAAAGTTCAACACCACTGGTGAGCAGGGAGTTTGCACCTTGGCAAGCTCCCTTCTTGAGCTGGGTGGCTCGGGGGATGTCCATTTAACCCCGCCCTGTGGACCTGATCTCTGCATGGTCTCTCTGCCCAGGGATATTTCTTCCCACAAAAGCCCATACCTTGTGCATGAATTTGAACCGAATTAGCATTTGCTCAGTGGACCTTACCAAAGGGCCCCAATGTGGTGCCTTTCTTTTACCTCAGACTGGTTTTTAATGAAAACCTGGATCATCCAAGTGGTAACTACCTTTTCACTGTGGAGCCTGGTACATTTTGCAAGACCTTCTCCATTCACAAGGGCCTTATCTGATGGAGCACAGGCTCTTGGACCCAGCCAGCTGTGGAGAGTCCACCCACAGATATGCTCTGCCTCGGGGAGTGGGATGAAGATGTTTGCAACTCAAGAACTAAAACGTGCTTCTGAGTATGAAACCACCTTCACCCCTATCCTCACCCCAATCTGCAGACATTCATTCCATCATCAACACATCGCACCGGAAAAATATGTTTATATTTTTTAACTGACAGATCAGCTGTGCAAAACAGATATTGGTAACAACTCTCTGCAAAATAACAACCATGCAAGCATTGAAATTAAGAGCGATTTTGGTTCAGGAGGCTGATCTAGCAGCATGAAGCCAGCAGGCAAATGCCCACTCCTGTCAGTGAGTCTGTTTTTTGGGTCTGGCCATAAAGGTTTGCTGGGTTGCCCGTGCATTTGGGTCCTGGAAGTGAAACACAGCTCTGGACTGGTGACACGTGGTGAGGTGGAGGGACGTGGATGGCGGGATGCAGTGGGAGGCTCCTCCTGGGTGGTGGGACTGGCCACCTATGGCCACCTCACTGGCAGTGGTACCTGGGATAGTGTGGCCGTGTCCGGACCTTTTGTTCCCCATTACCAGAAGGAGCTGAAGGCAGAAACTGCTTTTTCACAGCAAGAGACATTCGGTCTGCCAGCCATAGCCAGGCTGTTAATTTGTGAACCACGTGTGGGTGGGGAGACAGTGTATATCCTTATCTACTCTTTCTGAGGAGTACCAAAGTCTAGCTATTTAAATTACCCTGCCTTCATTTCTAGTAAATACTAATTTTACCCTTCTTAGAGCTGATATTTAAATCAGATTAGGAGGATGATGACTCTATTGTCTCAGACTTCTTGAATGTTTTTGGTGGTTTTTGGGTTGTTTTTTTTTTAAGAAAAAAACCCTAAAAGGCCATGGCTAACAGGCCATCTCATGTGAATTTTTCTTTAGTAATCAATGGTCAAGGCCAACTGAACTCATCAGATGACTACAGCGCTGGAGAGATGGGAAATTACAAGCCTCCCTCGAATTTCCCTCAGCTCTTGAAAAAAAATTACCCTCTGTTTCTTGTTCTTTTAGAAACATTCTTCGTTATTCCCATTTTCTATCAGCCAAGCTTTGACTCACTCTGACACTGACCATTTGCAACCAGAGCCATCGCATCTCCTCCCAGACAGGGACATTCACAGGGTTACGGGTAGTGGGTGATTAAAGCCACACTTAGAAAAAGAGTGAAATTCCTGCTCACCTGAGGGTTGTCCGTGGCAGATGATGTGATACCCACGTGTGCTGTACGCCGTGGTACTAAAAAACCCAGCAGCACGCTGTAATAGCTGCGTAAGGATGGAGACCGGCTCCTGCATCCGAAAATTATTTCAAAGCAGTCGAGATTTTAGCCAGCTTCGAGGTCAGACTTTGATCAGGGGGTGTGAAGAACAAAAACGCTTCTCTCCAACTGCACATTTCGAGATGACACATTTTAGCAGCTCCGAGCTGCATGGGTTGCTGCAGACAATTAATGCTGGCAGAGAGCCAAACCAAAGGGAAAAAAAATTAGAAAATAAATCAGAAACTCATTTCCACAACACGCTAAGCCACACGGTATTTTGTTGCAAGCACAACACTTGACAAATAACAAATTGCTGATTTTAAGAGCCTCTAAATGTTTTCAGCAAGGCTCACAGGCAACGTCTTGCTTCAAGATTTCACACAGAATCACACACAGAATCGCTCGGTTGGAAAAGACCTCTGAGATCATCATGTCCAACCGTTCCTGCCTACCCCCTAAACCATATCCTTAAGCACCTCGTCCACCCACTCTTTAAATACATCCAGGGATGGTGACTCCACCACCTCCCTGGGCAGCCTGTTCCAGCCTGTGACAACCCTCTCAGTAAAGAACTTCTTCCTTATCTCTAACCTGAACCTCCCTTGGCACAGCTTGGTGCCATTTCCCCTTGTTCTATCCTCCATCACCTGGGAGAGGAGACCAGCACCCACCTCTGAACAACATCCCTTTAGGTAGTTGTAGGTGGTGATGAGGTCTCCCTTCAGCCTTCTCTTCTCCAGGCTAAACAACCCCAGTTCCCTCAGCCGCTCCTCATAAGGCTTGTTCTCCAGACCCCTCATTTCTGGCTTCATGATGCTAAACCCTACAAGTGCATTTTGTGAAGATTGTGAATGAGACCACCTCATTCCCTGCCTCTGATCCCTATCTGTGAAGCGCAAACTGTTCCTCCGTGCCTCATGGCGGAGGTAAAATCTGTGCAGGTGCCAGGGTGGGCAGCGTGGGTAGGTTTGGCAGCAGAGGGAGGGGAATTATCCCTGCCTCCAGGAGGTACCGCACTGTTTGCATTGGTGCTTCCCACTTGTGGAAAGCCTTCCTGGTAAGAAGGGGCTTGGGGCAAGCCATAGCCTGCACCCTAATTTTGGGGTGTTAAAAGCTGATTTTCTTCCCCTCACTGCTGAAGTCAGGCAGGGGCATCTGTTGGCCCGGTTAAGCTGTGGCTCACGGCTTTTTGGGGTGGCTCAATGTGATGTTGAGCAGGTTTTATTTGTATAGAGGGGTTTTGTTGTTTCTTGGAAGGGTCTTTCCTTTAACATCCAATTCTGCTTTTTCCATAAAAGGCTCCATTTTGAGGTCCATTTTCTGTATGTACCATGTCCATGGAGCACTTCCTCAAAGATTCAAAAGCCTGCACCATTTTTTTCCTAGTCTTTACGGAGCACTCAGAAGTCTCCCCATTCACAGTTATGCTGTCAGACCAAACTCTTCATGATCAAAAATCATTTAAAGCATTAAGCACTAGACGTAGCTACATTAGAGCCCAGGGACTCGAGTGTTTTCAATAAGCATTAGCAGCTAAAATGTTGCAGACTCTATAAATATGTTCAAAATGAGTGAAACCCCAGGAAGCAAAATTTCCCCTATGAAGAAATAATTTGGTAACTATGTTCCCAGGCGTGTAAGGGAGGAGACTAACCACAGCTTGGACTCAGACCACAAGAATGGAGAAGAAAGTGCAAGTAATAAACACATTAAACCAATATTTACCCAACAAACCCTGAAAACCATGTACATTTGGTAAGGTTTAATATGTATCTGTCTGGTCTTACAAGTAAGCCCTATAAAGTAAAATTTGCTAAGTGAAAAAGAAATCCTTCAATATAAAACAGGCTATTATAGCATCACCAAAATTGGATCCGATTAACTGTTTGGGATTTAAGTCAATCTGGTTTAAGCAGCACATTTTCTCATGTAGACACAGAGCCACAACACAGCAAAGAGAGAAGGACCAGAAGCTGTGGAGGGTTTGGTGAAGCACATCGCCCACCACAAGTGGACTTCAGGACAAAAACTCCACGTGGGAAGGGAGCTGCAGAGAAATGCAGTGCTGGGCTCTACACAGGACCTGCACAGGGCTTTGATACCATTTTATTGGGGTAGAACGCCGAGACCCTCACCAGAATTGCACCATGTGACTGAATGGTGCAGGAAGAAGTGTCCAGAGAAGGGTAATGAAGCTGGTGAGGGGTCTGGAGCGTGAGTCCTGTGAGGAGCGGCTGAGAGAGCTGGGGTTGTTTAGTCTGGAGAAAAGGAGGCTGAGGGGAGACCTTATCACCCTCTACAACTTTCTGAAAGGAGGTTGTAGTGAGGTGGGGGTCAGTCTCTTCTCCCAAGTAACAAGTGATAGGATGAGAGGAAATGGCCTTAAGTTGTGCCAGAGCAGGGTTAGATTGGATATTAGTAAAAAATTTCTTCACCAAAAGGTGAAGCATTGGAACAGGCTGCCCAGGGAAGTGCTGGAGTCATCAACCCTGAAGGTATTTAAAAGATGGGTAGATGAGGTGCTTAGGGACATGGCTTAGTTGTGGACTTGGCCGTGTTAGATTTACAGTTGGACTTAATGATCTTAAAGTCTTTTCCAACCTAAATTATTCTGAGAACATCTCCCTTCCCCATCCCAAATGAGTTTCAATCTTTTTGAGGGTATTATTATCTAACAGCCAATTTTTCTTGCAGTTTTGAACAGAATCTTACTCACATGAACATGGTGCTTCATGGGTAAACTGCAAAGGAAACTGGAGATATTTCACCCTGAGATATTTCTCTCTACTTATCATTCAGCCTCAAAAGTGTCTGGTCTCTATTGTCAGTTTTCTAGCTGGTAAAAACCCTCTGGTATGTGGAGATACACATAGACGCACATAGACATACCATATACATTTGTGTCCTGGTCTCTCAATTCTATTTTTAAATAGCCAATTCCCTTCTGTTTGCGATATGCACAGACATCCCTCATCTATCCCATGGGATGCCCGAAGCAGGGTTTGAGCCTGGGCTGGATGTGGGGTGGGAGCAGACACTGTTTGAAGCAGTGCGGGGAGGCTGGGCTGGCAGCGCTTGCTGTGGTCACACATCCCCAAAGCTGTCTATTGTGGAATGTCTTTTGGGTCTGTACGGCTTTGGCAAACACCATGGTTTGGGCTTGGGGCTGTTTTTGCCAAAAGACTGCCTCAGGGTGAGGTGGAAAATTCCACCTAAAATTGGCTTGATGATTTCTGAAAGTAATATTCAAGACGAAAAATTTCCTTTCATACGTGAAATAATAATGCTGTGGTTTTGCAGAGAGATGCAAACCTTCCAGGGGAGCCAACCATTACAGAGGGAGGTGCTTACAAAGATGTGACCATCAGCTTTCTGCTGATGAAATTCTGCATCCTCTGGCCAAGCTACAGGTCCCTCCAAAATATCAGCTCAGTAGAAATGGCAGTGTTTGCCCTCAATACCCCATGGATTTCATCCATGTGCTGCTGCACAACACTCGCAAGTGACCCAAGTGGGGTCACTTGGAGAACCTGGCACTGGCCAACACTAAAACTGTACGAAGTCAGCCCCAGTCTGTGCACACACGCACCATGTGCAGGGGAGTACAACAGCCTTTCACTGGGTGATCACCAACTGCCTTGTTCCCAGGACCGTGCCGTGCTCAGCACTGTGTGGGCAATGCTCTGCGGGTGAATCACTGCTGTGGTTGCACTCTTTGCTCTGCCCACACCGAAAACTTGGGTGGTGATAGCCGCAGAAGTTAGAGCTTGCTCCAACCACCACTGGTAAGGGAGGCTTTCATTAAGGCAGGTTTTCATTAAGGAAGGTTTTTCTTCCACAACGAGCTGGACCCACCTTCTCCTAAAAGCCACGGGACTCTGGGGCTGGGGAGGTGGAAGTGTGAAGTGCTGAGTGCTTGGGGCTGGCACTACAACTGGTTACGGTCATGCTTGGCGCAAGAAACAATGAACCGCTTTGAAACAAAATCAGGTGCCACGGTCTCCAGCTATTCACCGTTCACTGTGACTTCTCTGAGGTTTCCTTTCCCACAATAAAGCAGAGAGCACCCCACTTATTTGCACGCAAGTGGCAGGTAGATAAATCAGCAGAGGATGCTGAGGCATTGAGGTGGATTGAAAACTGGATGGATGGCTGGGCCCAGAGGGTGGTGACCAACAGCACAAAGCCCGGTTGGAGAAGAGTAACTAGCAGTGTACCCCAGCAGTCAATACTAGGTCCAGTCCTGTTCAGCATCTTCATTAAGGATCTGGATGAAGGGGCAGAGGGCACCCTCAGCAAGTTTGCTGATGACACCAAACCAGGAGGAGTGGTTGATACAGCTGAGGGTCATGCTGGCATCCAGAGGGACTTTAACAGGCTGGAGAAATGGGCTGGCAGGAATCTCATCATGTTCAACACGGGAAGTGCAAAGCCCTGCACTTGGGGAGGAACAACCCCAGGCACCAGTACATGCTGGGGGCTGACCAGCTGGAAAGCAGCTTGGTAGGAAAGGACCTGGGGGTCCTGGTGGACACGAAGTAGAACACGAGCCAGCATATTGGCAATAAAGACCAATGGTAACCTGGGCTGCATTAGCCAGCAGGTCGAGGGAGTTTATCCTCTTGTACTCAGCACTAGTAAGACCACATGTGGAGTACTGTATGCAGTTCTGGGCTACCCAAGTACGAGAGATATGGACATACTGGAGAGAGTCCAGTGAAAGACTGCAAAGATGATGAAGGGACTGGAGCATCTCTCCTATGAGAAGAGGCTGAGAGAGCTGGGACTCTTCAGCCTGGAGAAGAGGAGGCTCAAGGGGATCTCATCTATGTATATAAATACCTGAAGGGAGGGTGCACAGAGGACACAGCCAGGCTCTGCTCAGTGGTGCCCAGTGACAGGACCAGAGGCAATGGGCATAAACAAACACAGGAGGTTCCCTCTGAACATCAGGAAACACTTTGTCACTGTAAGAGTGACTGAGAGCTGGCACAGGTTGCCCAGGGAGGTTGTGGAGTCTCCATCCTTGGAGATACTCACAAGTTGTCTGCACACAGTCCTAGACAACCATCTCTAGGTGATCCTGCTTCAGCAGGGGGATTGGACCAGATGACCTCCAGAGGGCCCTTCCAGCCTCAACCACCCTGTGCATCTGTGAGACATTGGTGCACTGTGCTGAGTGCCCCACAGAAATGCTCATGAGGATGCTGATTTTTCCACTCATCGTAGGATTTACCTGGTATGAGTTAAACATGGTCAAAACCTGTTCATAACATGGACTAAACACTGAATGCAAAGAATAACTGGAAATTAAGAAAAAAAAGACTAGTCACAAAATAAGAAGGACCTGCCAAAAGAAATTATTGTATAAGGTCATGAAGATCCAGATTGAATTAAAACGCATTTTTGGCACTTTCTTTATCATGAACACTCATTTCTGCATTTTGTGATCATCTTCTACACCAGTTGCCTTTGCTTGTGTTGCAGCAGCACATTACAAATGTGCATATAGCATATGTGGCCCTGGCATAAGAAAAAACAGATAAAAATAGGACCTCAGTTCTCCAAAACTCGCCTTACAATTGTGTTTTTTTTAAACAAGCGTTTAAACATTGTTTTTAACCACAGAAATCAGATACCAAGAGAACTTTCATCTTATTCCTGCAAAAATCAAAATGGAGTTTCTAAGTCACGGTGCAGCGTGGGAACAAGTGCCTTTCATGCTCGCTGGAGGAAGTTATTTCATAGTGTGAATTTCATTGGTATTTCTCCTGCCAAAGCGCCCAGACCTACATGACTAAGAGTTGCCCCTGTTTGCACAGCTACCCCCTCCCTGCAGCTGGGCTCGCCGAAACCGTGGCTGTTACGTGGCCCACATGTGAGGCTTCATGCCCACATTTTGGGAATGAAGGCAAGGGATCGTGGAAGGAAGCAGCTCCCAGAGATCCCACTGCTTGGGATTTTGGAGTGAGCTGTGCCACTCCTCTGACTGTGTCGTGATTTGGTGCTGCAGCATCACTTCCAGAGCTGGTGCTGTACATGCAGAATAAATCAGATCATGGCATGCAGAAGCAGATTTCAACTGCTTCGTTATTCAGTGTTTCCCACTTAGATTTTGGACCAGATTAGGTTTCAAGCATACCAAAACCCCAGTAATTATTTTCTTGAGATTTTTGTCTCAAATCGGTAGGAATCTCAGTACAGATTTTGCTTTCTCTACAATTCCCATCATCTTGAGTCAAAACATTGCCTTCCCCACATAGCTGCTGTTACTGAATGGGCAGGTGGATGTTAAATGCTCTCCTAATTTCTGCTCTACTACCAGAGGACTACTCGTGGCCTAAGATTCAGGGTGTGGGCTGTGGAAAATCCCTGCCTCTTGCATTGAAACGGAAAGCACCTGGACCTGAGATTTTTGTGTCTAAACACAAAGCTTCCTGAAAATGTTTTGCACTAGAAGAGGGGAAAGGTAACCCAAAAGTCAACAGGGAAAGGAAAGAGGGAGAGGCGATGATACAATGGAAACAGGAGGCGCAAGCTTCCTGCCATCTCCCCGTGAAGAGGCTCTTACCTCATCTGTTATGCTGCCTTGCCTTCAGAAAGTCCAGCTCCAAATCATATCTCACCTCTGGGAAACCCCACCAGGTGTAAACAACAGCCTCAGCAGTCTCCAGCGTGGCTTTGCACCCCAAGATGAAGCTCTGGAGCCAGCTTGGTACCCTTTCTCTCAACAGGCACATAGTCCAACGCCTGCCTCCGATGGGTCCTTGCACCCTTTCCTCACCCACTGAAGCCCCTGGTGCTCGTGGCCTGAAGGATCTGACCCTGGAGGAGCTGTGGGCTGGCTCCAGGATGGGTCAGGATGAAACATCCATGCAAAGGCCTTCAGGAGGGAGAGGGAGCCTTCACCGGAGGGCAGAGAGTGATGTCCTCCGTGAGGACAATGTGAGAGTGAGCCACAGTGACTTGGAGGTGCATGTCTAGCCCAAAATACCCAACAGCTGGCTCTGGGAAGGGTGGCATGGACCCCCAGGCAAGCAGTGTGGGGACCAGTTGTGGTTAATGGCCATGACACACATGTCAGGGAAGGGACTTTCCACACTGAGCATTTGCTCAGGACACCCTCCCAGGAGGTGTCCGCCATGCCCCGGCCAGGTCCCTGGCAGCAGGGACACCCCAGAGCAGCATCTCTTGCTGCCCCTGGGATGGGCACTCGGGCCATAGGGCCCTTCCCTTGCTCCCTGCGAGGCCCAGAAGGAAAAGCAGCTTTGTGCAAACACAGGCACAGCAGAAGAAAATCTGAACCCAGCTTTGAAGTTGAGCCTTACACCCCAAGTCCCACACCATGTTTTGTCCAACCACTGGGTTCAGTAAAGGGCAATATCTCTTAAATGAGATGGCTGCAAACTGGGATGGACAAGGCTTCTCCATGTTGTATGGGAGGGGAAAGTCCCTTTTCAGCTAACGCAGCATTACAAAGGCAGGGAGCGGGGTCCCACCAGCTGGGACAACATGCCCCCATCCGAAAGGGGCCGTTGCCTGCGGTGCGGTGCAGCATCGCTGGGCTTGGTGGGGCTGCTGGGGCGGTGCAAACGGGTGGAGCTGGGTTGCACTCCTGTAACACAGCACCTGCTGCACGCAGGGCAGGAGCATGTTTTGCACAAAAGAAGAACCCACTTCCTTTCTTCTGCATTGCAAAAAAGAAAAATAAAAGCAGGCAGAGAGCATTGTTTCCCTACTCCGTATTCCCAAGCCCCTGGACATGGTTGTCACCTGGACCTCTGGGCTCCTCTGTCTCTTTTGGAGGCTGGTGGTGCCACTTGGGGTATCTCCCTCCTCTGGCTCCCCAAGACTTGCTCTGCGCCTGCCCTCCAGACAGGACCTCACCCTCTGCTCAGGGGCTGAGTCCCCAAAAAACCCCTTTTATTCTCACCTGGCCAGACCCCAACTTTGTCACAGCGATGCCTTTCCGCTCCCATGGGCCCCAACAAGAAGTGCCTCCATCCCTGAGGTTCTCATGGGGTTTGTGTTAGCGGTGAGGCCGGTGCCACTGGGTTATCCACATGTAATTCCCCTTCCGGGATCTGCAGCTCTGTTTTTAGCCCCTGTGTGAGCACAAAGGGACGGGAGGGATTGGACGGGAAGCATTTAACTGCACGGAGAAAGTCCCGGGCGTGAATTTGCATCGCAAAATGCCCCGTCCGTCATCGCTGACTGCTGGTGACGGCAACTGGCCCGGGGTGCTGCTGGCATCTGGCTGGAAGGTGATGGCATTTTCCCCAGCTTCATCCCAGATTTTCCTTGATGATGAAACCCATGGAGATAAAACTCTCATCTGAGGGAGTGACTGAGGCCGGACAGGAGCCTTTTCCAAAGCATCAGCTCTTCCACCATCAGTGCTACAGGGACCCCTGATTTCAGGGTGACCAGGATTTATTTTGACAGCCACTGTATTTCATGGAGTGCATTAGGTAGACAAAAGGATAGTCCTGGGTCTGCTCATTGGTGTGGGCTCAGGATTTCTGTAGGGGTAACCCTTCTCTCATGCCACATTCATCAGGGGTTTTCATTATCATGATGAAACTCAAGATGAAGTTTCATGGTGAAGACCATCGTGATTGAAGCTCAAGAACATTTGAGCCCCACGTAAGTTTGATTAGCTTAACTCTTGAGAGATGTGCACTCAGAAAAACCCCATCTTACTGAGGAATATGTCTTATAATTTACTCAGCAGTTATTCTCTCATTATCAGACCTTTCCCTTCATGTGTTATAAACCCCCAAGTGACAAAAGTATGTCCATTAACAGATGGTTGTTAGCAAATTTTCGCTATTACTCTTGCGAGGTGCCTTCAACTTGTAGTAATTCGTGTAATATCATTCTGGGTGTAATTTCTATACAAGTGACTCACCGTACAGGAGTACACAGATTAGTACTGCATTTAATGCCACTGTGTTGTAAAACGTTATAAATATTATGCAATTAAAGAATTGGTTGAGCTCTACTAGCTCGGAGAGAAATTTAAGTTTAGCTTAACTGTAATCTTAACCTTGACACTTATTTGGCCTTGGTATTTTTCAGCAGCACCCTGACTGTCCCCTGATGGGAATTTCCTACTTCATTAGGAGTTTTTGGGCAGGGAGAAAAAAAAAAAAAGAAAACAAGCAAGATCGACACCACCACCAAAAAATCCCCTTCAAACCACTAAAAGGAGCATAAAATCCTTTTGGGATTTGAAAGCCTCAGTGGTCTCCAGTAAACAGCCGCCGTGGGGAAAGCCACCCTGCTGACCACAGGGCAGGCTGTGCTTCCGCAAACATTTTGGGAAGTGCCAGGGAGGAAAGTACTCTCTCCTGCCATGGTCAGGGCTGTGTGCCCTTGGTGGCTCCTTGGCCATGGGGGTAAATCAGAGCCCTCCACTGCCCGGCAGGGACAGAGCCTTCCCTGAGAGCTCCAGATGGGACCAGGGGCTTTGCCCTATGTTCACCACACAATGTATCACCCTAATAATGAAAATATATTCTCATTAAGGGCAAATTGTCTCATTCCACTCAGATCAGCCTCCGCCTCAAGGAGCTGTGCCTGATGGTTTCTCTGTGTGTGTACGAAAGGCAAATATGGGCTTTGTCACAGCCTGCAAGGCTGTGCACGGCGTGGCTTGACAGAATCACAGAATATCAGGAGTTGGAAAGAACCTCGAAAGATCATCCAGTCCAGCCCCCCTGCCAGAGCAGGATCACCTAGACTAGGTCGCACAGGAACGCGTCCAGGCGGGTTTTGAATGTCTCCAGAGAAGGAGACAGAAATTCAGCCAAACTTTATCAGAAAAGGTGCCGTAACCAGAGCTGGAGCTGTATTTTCGTCGCTCGGTTGCATTTTGCATCCTTGCAGATCTTTTTCAGAGTAAAACCCCAAGTCGGCTCAGATGTCGGGAGCGATTGCCGCGCAGGTACAGTCATTTATCTTCACCAGCGCAGCCGCGACTGAGAACAATCCCTCGCTGCAGCAAAGTGCCTCTCACACACTGAAAAAAAAAAGCGAATCAACAAAAAACCAAAAAACCAAAACCACCCAAAAAGAACACGCATTTTTACTAACCCTAAGAGACAAAAAAGACCAAAAAAAACAGAGGAAAAAAACCCCCAGACCTCAGGGGTGCTTTTATAACGTGAGCGAATCCCGAGAGGCGCTCACAAGGGCGGGGAGGACGCCGGGGAGCACGGTCCCCCCCACCCCCCAGATCGGGCGGGAGGAGGAGGAGGAGGAGGAAGAGGAGGGGGAGGTGACACCGCCGCTCCCAGATCGGATCCCCCAATTTCTCCTTCGTGCCTGTCAGCCCGCCTGTGAGCATCTCACCCCGAAGGGGTCCCCGCCGTCTGGGGGGAGGCTACGCCGTGCCAGGGACGCCCCGTCCCGGAGCGGAGCCCGGCGGCTGCAGCGGCGCCGGGGACGGCAGCGTGCGGTGAGCAGCGGGGTTGGGGTTGGACCCGCGGCCGGGACGAGGTGAGGGGCTCCCGGCTGGACCCTGCGGCAGCGGCGGGGACGA
>NW_010206510.1:34595-44965 GCF_000695765.1 Mesitornis unicolor
GAGAGCTGCGGGAGGGCTGTAGGGGTGCGGGGGTTTGGTGCTGGGGTGTTGTCCGCTTCCCTGCTTCAGTTGGGCATGGGATTTTTGGGCAAGGTTGGGATTTTTCCTCTCCTTGAACTTCTTCAGTTTTGGTCCCAGCTGAGGTGTTGCAAAGGTGCTCCTGGTCACCTCTGCCCACTTGCTACCCTCCCAGCCCCATCATCCGCCCCAGCCCCACCGCTTTCTGGGCATTTTATCAATGAAGCTCCCCATTCCTGTCCTGAGGTGATGAATAAATGACACCGCTGCCACCAGATGAGTTTGGGACCTTGTTTGTGTGGCAGGTGGTTCCCCCTCTCAGACCCCTCCACCATCCTTTCTGGTATTGCTGGGACTTGCAGAAAAACCCCCAAATATAAGAGGAGCTGGTGGCAAGAAGAAGACAATGAGTCACAGCCTTTGGTGAGACGCGGGCACCGAAATCACAAGAGATGCATTTTTCCAAATGACTTGAGCTGTGTGCTGCCAGGGGGGTGGCAGGGAGCAGGGAACGGTGCCTTTCATTTCGTGAGGAGGGCTGGCCCTGCGGGTGCTGCTCCCACTATCGATAAGCTGCAAGTTTCGTGTCTGCTTATTTCCAGGGAGAGGGCGGGAGTGCACGAGGCGCCGTGGAAATGGCTGTTGCGGAGGCTGTGTTCCTGCCCGTCAACCTCACCTCCAGCAACCAGAGCAGCTGCAATGTGCACAACCACCACTTCTCCGCCAAAGTCACCTTCTCCCTCTTCTACACCGCCCTGCTGGTGTTCGGCGCCTGTGGGAACATCCTGGCTCTCTGCATCACCTTCCAGCGCAGGAAGAAGAAACTCAACTCCACCGACCTCTACCTGGTGAACCTGGCCCTCTCCGATGCCCTCTTCACCCTGGCGCTGCCAGGCAGGATCGCCTACTACATCCTGGAGTTTGACTGGCCCTTTGGGGACTGGTTCTGCCGGGTCACCGCCTTCATTTTCTACATGAACACCTATGTGGGCATCTACTTCATGACCTGTGTGAGCGTGGACCGCTACATCGCCGTGGTGCGCACCAGGCACCCCGGCAGGATCCGGAAGATGAGCCGTGCCAGGGGTGTCTGCATCCTCATCTGGTCCTTGGTGTTCCTGCAGACGGCACCGTTGCTTCTGCGGCCCATGACGCGGAGGATGGGGGACAAGCTGACGTGCATGGAGTACTTCAACTTTGAGGAGGTTCCCAAGCTGCCCTACCTGCTCCTGGGGGCCTGCGTGCTTGGCTTCTTCCTGCCCGTGGGCATCATCTTGGTATGTTACGTGAGGATCAACCTCAAGCTCTGCCAGACGGCCAAGGAGAACCCACTGACGGTGAAGAACGGACACCACCGCAGGGCCTTCACCGTCATCCTGGTGGTGCTGCTGGCTGTCCTGCTCTGCTTCAGCCCCTACCATCTCAACATCGTCCAGTTCATGGTCAGGAAGATCCTCTACCAGCCGTCCTGCCGTGAGCAGCAAGCCTTCAAGATGTCCCTGCAAGTCACCGTGGCATTCATGAACCTCAACTGCTGCATTGACCCCATCATCTACTTCTTTGCCTTCCGGGGCTACAAGCGGAGGCTGCTCCGCATCTTCAGGAACAGCGGCTCGATGGCCACCACCTCCACTGCCAAAACCCCCTCTGAGAGCAACAGCAACAGCCAGCCGCCTGGCTCTGTCTCTGTCTAGCACTGTGACCCTCTGCCTTGTGCTCCGGCCTGCAGCTGATGGACCATCCCTGATGGCAGGAGCTGGAGCTGGGCTGCAGAGCAGGGCCAGCACCTCCAACAGGCTTCACCACTCGTCTGCCCAGAGATGGGAGCTCTCACAAAGCCAAGCTGGCCGGGACACAGTGCTGCCTGGCTCTGCTTGCCTGGCTCTGTGTTCAGTGCTGCTGGACCTGCTTGTCTTGGAGCATGGAAGGGCCCATTTTTGTCCCAAATCCAGAGGAGGCAGCTTGTGCAACTGCTCTGGCTGGCAAACACAGTTGGGGGTTTCCCAGCACCACACCACGCCTGTTCTGCATCCCCTGCGGTGGATCTTGGTGCCTGCTGCTAACCACCACGACTGGCTCTGCCTCGCTGTCCCCTTTCCCTGTGCTAGGGCAGCATCCCCACAGGGCTCGGGGCAGCCGGCACAGAGCACACTGACTCAGAGCATTTCAGGAAAAAGCTGAGGTGTTACTTCCGTGCAGAAAGTTGCCTCCAGCTCCTTCCCCGCACAGACAAACAGCAGCTCCCCTCTCCACTCACCCAATATCCTGCTCTTGCACCTGGGTTCTGCACAGAGTGAGCAGTGAGCATGTGCCAGAAAAGCCCTTCTTCAAGGGAGAGGGGCAAGGATGTGTATTTACAGGGCTCCTGGGAGTGCCACTGCCTGCGTCAGCTGCTCGGGCAGCTGCTCCTTCCCCAGGGTGCTCCTCCTTGCACCTGATGGCGCTGCGGTTGCCTCAGGTACCTGCTGCCAGGAAGGGAGTCGGGGAAACCTTCCCACCCCTCCTTAACTTGAAGGAAAGGGGACAAGGGGACCAGAACTGAGAGTGGCCTTATGTGACCTTGACTGACCTTTGCTTGAACCCGGCGCCCTGATGAGTCCGAATGCCTTCCTAAGGGCAGGTTATGTCTGATGATTACCAGAGAGGAGGAGCCCTGAGACATCAGGTTCCCCTTGACATTTGAGCCTGTGCAATGAGGAGACATTCTGCAGGAACAAGGACCTCCTCAGCTCTTTTCTGAAGTCGCTGGACTACAATAAAAAACCATGCGTGGGATTTCACAGTTTCTGGGATGGCTGGTCTGACGTTTGAAGTTAGAAGGGACAGAGACATGAAGAGTAGAAAAAAACCAGCTTTGTTTTTGCTGAAGAAACTAAAGAAGTTTCATGAATGGACACTTTTGATTATTACAAATCATTCTTTAAGGTAATAACCTTTCCTTATGGCTAGAAAATTAATAACAGTGTCATGTGCAGCCCTTTATTGTTTAAATACACATGGAAGAACTTTTGGATTATGACAGTTTTACTTATGGTATGGGTAACCATAGCATCCTCAAGGTTGACTAAGAGGGATGCTTAAAATAATTCAGGAGGAAAAGGGACTCCAGTGGGTCCTTTCAGGTTATCTGAGCCCTCTCTAGAGCAGCTCTAACCTCAGTGCTGGCCTGTCCCTTGAAAAGAATGTTACAATGGACGAGGAAGAGCTGGTATGCAATAGCATAAGGACATTAATGGTCAGAACACCCCAGAGGATCCTGGCTAGGCTGGTAGTTGCAGTACAGTTCTGGTGCACTGTTAATTTATCAAAGAAGCATTGACCTCTCTGCATCACCTCGTCCAACAACCTACTCAAAGCAGGACTGTGGCAGTCACGATGCCAAGGCCTGGAAACTCCAGATAAGGAGGCTCTTCCTGACAAGATGATGGTTTCCATGCTGCAGCACCTTCTGGATGAACCTCCCCATCCACAGCTGGCAGCTCTCGCCTCCAACATCACCTACTCCTCCTAAGAAGAGCTTGGCTCCATCATTTTTGTAACTCAAATTCCTGTGTGGCTGTGGTGGGGGCTGCCAGGGGGACAGTGGTGCGTAGCCGTCGGCCCCAGTGAGCCTCCACTCTGCAGCAGTGGCCAAGCCAAGGCACAGAGATGTTTTGTCAGGCTGGAGCCTGTGGCAGAGGCCGAAGCCTTCTCAGGAAAAGGCAGTGTATAATGTATAAACATGCCCTTGTTTGTTCTTTATTTGGCTCAGTTTCTCTCCAAAGTACTTTACTAATAAAGGTATCCTCACTTTCCATCGGCCCCAGTGAGCCTCCACTCTGCAGCAGTGGCCAAGCCAAGGCACAGAGATGTTTTGTCAGGCTGGAGCCTGTGGCAGAGGCCGAAGCCTTCTCAGGAAAAGGCAGTGTATAATGTATAAACATGCCCTTGTTTGTTCTTTATTTGGCTCAGTTTCTCTCCAAAGTACTTTACTAATAAAGGTATCCTCACTTTCCATCCTCTTGCCACCAGTAAAAGCCTTTGGAGAAGGAGAGAGGTGAATGGTTGCGTATAGTGCTGCAAAACGGCAGCACACAGGGGGAATCTGGCGTCCATGCCAGTCTGGGGCCTTTGCTCCCACCTGGGGAGGGCAGGCAATGAGGTGGAGCCAAGGAGACACCCAAGAGGTCGAGAGGGAAGGGACTTGGAAAGAAGGGGCCTGGACTTCAGGACTTGACTATCAGCCGAACCAGCCAGCCTGCGGGTGTTCCCCGGCTGCTGGAAAATGGCGCATTTCAAGATGCGGAGGGCTACCCGCGGCGGAGGGATACCGCCCCCCCGCGGCTGCTTCCCAGTAGGGCAGGCAGGAGCTCCGCGGCTTGGGGCGGGGGAAAGGGGGGTCCCGCCAAAAGAAGGAGAGCTGAAACCTTTACTCGGGGGTTAAAAATACGCCCACGAATCTGTAAAAGCTGAACAGACGCAACTGGTGCTCCCCGCCATGCGTCTCCCGACACGTAGGGACGTGGTGGGCCGGGTACGCGTGGGGTTGTGAAGTGCCTGGCAAGCACAGCACATTGGGATCCCCGGTGTCTATGTGTAAAGGGTGGTTGCTGCATCATACACAGGTGTTTCTGGCTTCATCCTGGACTGCAGTCCATGGCCATGCTATCTCCTAAGAAGGGAAAATGCCACTTTTATCTGAGGGCAGCAAGCATGCTTTTTGTGGTCACACACCACTGCCGTGGCTCTGTGCAGCTGCACAGATCATACACATATGTGGTGAGAATTCCTTAGCAAAATCATGCTGTGACACTTGCGAGCCAAAATCCTCATGACACAGCGTATTTCAAGTTTCTCCTGAACTTCAGTGAAAGCAGCTCCTGGTTGCAGTCGCACATTACCCGTTAGTGGCTCCCCGTGCCGCACGAGTGTCTCGTGTCTGTGCTTTAAATTGCCCTATTGCACGTCCCAACATCCATCTCTGTAAGCCAGTGAAATATTATCATGTAAAAATGCACAAATCTCCTTGAAATAAATAGTTTCTCAGTGCCAAGAAACAAGCCCTGGTTGTGATAGTTCGGGCCAGGTGATGTGGGCAACTATTTTCTTCTCTCAGGTGCATCCATGCCTCTCCCCCCTGCAAAGCAAATGCTCAGAAGCAGCGAGGGACAAGCACAAGCTCTGGATCCACCTCCTGTACACAGGACACTTGTGTTTCCCCAGAAAGGTGGGGTGCTCTCATGGCACAGGGATTTACAAATAACCTTGTGTGGGAAGACTGGTGGGACCTGTGGGGACCTGTGACCTTTCTGGAGCAGGTCTCTCTGCAGTGGGGATGGGGTGCCAGAAGAGTCAAGTTGACAGGACTAAGTGTACTTTGAAACCCAGACACATCTGCTTTTCCATATACTGTGGTGACTCCAGGGTTCACTTCACTCTCGAGCTGCTGGGATGACACAGTTTCCTCTCTTGTTTACCTGCACCATCTCATGCCATCCTGACCAAATAAAATGGAAGGATTCCCCTGTTGGACACCCCTGAAAAGAGTGGATTTTCAGTATATCAAGAGCAGCCACAGTATTGCGCATTTGCATTTTCCACACAGAATCTCTGTGAATTCTTTAAAAATTGGACTAAGCGCAATGTGACATCCCATTGCCCTCCCATTACCTCTTTTCATCAGGTCTTTCCTGTCTGTCCTCTGCAGTCCATCTTCTACTTTGCTCCTTCTCTCTCACCCTTTTTTGTTGACCCAGCTCCACCTCCCTATCTCCCTCAAGTGATACATGCACTCATGTATCAAAGACACTTTTAGTTCAAATGAATACTGTGCATTTATTTATCTTCATACAGATGCAGTTCCCCTACATCACGGGAGCTGTAGTTCTGAGTGTTTTCACACTTGGATGCCTTGAAAATTGCGTATATACTCCAAATACACACGGGTTTGAGATGGGAGTCTTTAAATACAGACTTTTAATTTTCTTCAACAAACTCTTAGCTCCAGTTAAATTCATCAGATCAATACATAAATATTCTCATTTACTCCCTCTATATATACATATGTATACACACACATATATATATGCATATACACATCTATGTGTGTACACATATATATACACACACACATACGTACACAAACAGGAGAGCCAAAAATGTTGCCGTTTGCCCAGTGCCTTGCAAGGTGTTTTGCTTGCCTGTTCTTCTGTTTCAGACAAAAATAACGAGACCTTTTCTGCATCACACATTCACAAAGGCACAGGCGAACCTCAGACAGCACAGGTCAGTCCATGAACCAACTGCCACAGTCCATGTGCTCAACCTTTAACCCTTGTTTTGGGAGAGGAAAATTATTTTGGTAGGTACGGAGCCCAATCATTCTGCATCTTAGCAGAAAGTTAAAGCTTGAGAACCTGGTGGCTTAGCAGGCAGATTTCCACAAATACAAACCGTGCTGTGGGTGCATTTCGAAGTATCACATAACCGTCTAGGAAAGTCCCCAGTAAATTACTCAAAAGACAACATTCCCAGTCTGGTAGAGAAATTTTAACAGCAGCAACTACTTTTATTTCAAAATACCAAATCTTGGCTTTACTGAAACCAGCCTAAATTTCCTAGGAACTTAAAATCCTCTCCGTAGAAAAGTATTCTGCGTTCTCTTACTGCCTAAAAAAAAAAAATATTGCTGGGTCACAGAGAAAATAGAAACTGTGTGATGAGATATTCAAAACGGTATTGGACAAGCACTGCACAGGCTGTGAAGAACGCTCCTCTCATTCCCAGAAATGGTCCATGGAAGTTTCACCTTTAAGTGGAAACAGAGTTGTTTCCCAGCTCTAACGTGAATATTTCTTCTATGGTTCTCGCATGAAACAGGAACTGTGTTCAATGGCACCCAAGACCCATCCTTTTACCACTTCTTTCTTTTTTTCTTTTTTTTGGTAAATTGGAAATCACAAGCCTGGAAGCATTTTGAGCACAAACTGTTCTCACAGGGGTGTTTTCTACTGACATCACCAAGACCTGACTTTTACCCTGTATGTTTGACCATGTTTTGTGAAATGCCCAGCAAAATGGGGTTCTCCACACAACTGTGACATTTGGATACCCCTTGTGCAGATAACAGTAAGACAGGATTTAGACTTGGAGCAGTATCCACTTACACGTTCCAGGTGTCACTCGACATGTTTTAAAATTCCAAGGAATAAATCAGAAAGGGCACAGGTCATAATTAATTTAACTTAGGCTATAAGATTTACCCTACAGACAAAATTTGACTTCTGAAGTAACTCACTAGTCTTTATTGCTACTTTTGATAAAATATTTGCGAAGGAAGGATCTTTATGTCTCAAAATTAAAGCCTGAACTTGTTTCGAAACATTTAACTACCTACACAAAATACTGTAGGGTTTTTTGTCTTACATTTGCCCTTTGCTTTGTAAGACAGCAGGCTTCCAGACTTCCCTGGACACAGAAATGTCCTGACACACACAGAAAGCCACTCAGCTTCACACAAACCAAACCTTTCAGTTAAAAAGCAGATGCTGCCTAAACAACATAATCACAGCAGCAAGCCAAACCCCGAAGGAGGTTGTCCAAAACCTAGGAAATCACAGAGTCATTCAAAAAACCCCTCTTATTTCACCCACTGGAAAATACTAAAAAATACATACAGGACATTGACTTTATTAAAAATTATGTCATGTGCTGAAAGCTGCACAAATCTGATGTCATTTCTGGATAAGGACTTGTATGCCTGAAGGACTTCTTCTTTCGGTTTTATTAGTCAATGGAAAAAAAAAATAAAATAAAAGAAAGGTATCTTCCTCTCCTTAAATCTTGTCTTGTAATATCCCAGTATGTTTTCCAGGCCAACTGAGAGTGCGCAGGTCTGTGGTTTGGACGTTCAAAATGCCATCACCTCCTTCCCTTTGCAGCTGCTACTGCCTTTGCTATGCTTCTGATGACCTCTTATTCTAAATGTATGTAGGTATTAAATATGCCCGTGTGTATATAAATAGACACATACATACACAGAATGTACAAGCAAAAGTACATCCAGAAACATACATTAAATGCTTGAGATACATGTATAAATTGGTTTCACAGAGTCGCAGTTTGGAATCTCACATTACTTGAGCTTGGTTTTAGAGAGATGTTCACCTTTCTCCAGCCTACTTCCTAAAACTCCTAAGGTGCCAATATGGAGCACTTCCGAGAGTCAAGCCAAGTAAATTTATTTATGAGTCTAAACTTCAAAGCCAGTATTGCACTACCCTGGCATTACTGTCCTAATACCTCCTGCATTAGCCTGAATCACCCTTACAGTTAATATTCCAGCCTGTGATCAATGGTAAGTTGCTTCAGACAGTGAAGATTCAGCAAATGCAGGGTCATCCACATCTTCAACAGTAGAAAACTAGAACTATTTATAGAAAAGTTAGCTTTTTATAATTATTCTTTTAAGACAGTATGTAGCCAGCTCAAAACATGAAACCGGCACATAGGACACTGAGCATACATCCATCATTACAGACATCTGTCTGAATTAGACATGGAAGTCATTCAAATCCTTTCAGTTCTGACCTTATGTTACCATTTGATTCACCTTTATTGCTTCCAGTGAGTATCTTCACAATCTTTATCTGAATATCAATTTACTCAGTTTGTAGAATTTAAATTTACAGTGGTCACTTACCACGGCTTGCAATATGCACACGAATTTTCTCGCATCCTATCCGTGTATTAGGTGCTGAATGACAACTTTATTTAAAAAGGAATTAAAGAAACAAAGTATTACAGGCATTAATAAAACTTTTGAAGAATGACACAGTTGTCCGATAACCCTTTACTGAGTTGAAAATGAAATGATCTTCAGACCTCTTATTACTGTAATCAAAAATCAAGTGCTGTAAAATAACATGTAAGTTAGAGAAATCAGCTGATAAGGGAAGAAAATAGGATTTTTCTTGATAGGTAAAATCTAATTGTTGTGGTTGTTGGAGCTTCTTTTCCTAGTCATTAAGTCTAATAACATGTCTAACAAGGTTTTACAAGAAAAAAAACCACCTACTTTATTTAAAAAATAAACTTAGGCGATATCCAGTAATAAGTAGAAACTAAAGTTACTTTGAAAAGGAAAACCAGACTAGAAACCACCAAGTGATCTGAAGGCTTGGGAACGGTTCACATCATTCACGAACACCGCTTTGAATCACCAGTCACGCGGAGCCGGTTTCTCCTTTCTGACGCTCTTGCGGGGATGACCTTCGCGAGTCTGTCCAGCAGGTGGCTTTGATCCCCTTCCAGACGCGTACAAACCCTTCGAGACAAGTTCCTTCACACGGAAAACCATCAGTGCTGCAGTAGAAAATTAGTGGCTACATTTAAGTCATTATTTGAAGCCCTCAATGCTTCTAGAGCATCTCCCCTGGAAAATCCCATCTCCATAAGGCGTGCAACCTGGAAAAGAAATGACACTGCTTTAAAACCAGAGTTTTATTCCCACTGTGTGTGCATTAGTCACATTAACAGTGACAGAGGTCACTTTTCCACTGATCAGGCCGTTCAAAAGCTTACGTTTTTGGAGAGCAAGCAAGCATGGCTACGCACCGTGACAGAGAGGTATCTGGGACAGCACACTTGAAAACATTGCCACAGAGATGACTGCTTTCTGATATTTTATTCAAACCGACCGTTTGCGGAAAATGCCACACCTGTATTTTCTTAACCAGTTTTGAGAGAAGAGTAAAACAGAAAATATGGCACCCTACATGACACCTACTGTCTGACCTTGGGGCTTGCTGCTCTTAATAAGAGCGAGACCTCAAGAACCCAACATTGACCAAAATACGGATTTTTATAGCAGATGTGAAAATCTGTCCAGTCATTTTTAGCTCTGCTTTCCTTGAAAAGACCTACTTCTCCAGAGGGCATTAAAAAACTCAAAACTATTCATCCTAAAATAAACCCAAAAGTTAGCTCTAAAACAGAGGCAGTACAACACTTAAATGGGTTCAGTAAAATTCTTGGAAGGATTCTATATATTCTCAATGACATTTAAAAGAAGAATTAGGTGGAAAAGGGCCCATTAAGACAGTGATTTTGGCAACCAACAACCACTTGACTATCCCTCTTTATAATATCATGTACTTGACAGATATTCAAATTACCACATGTAAAAAGCAATGTAGGTATAACCAAATTTAATTTATGGTTAAATTCCAATCTAAAGTACACTTAACATCTACAATTCTCAATTACACAGGACTGAAAGTCCCCATATAACTCATGCACTTTTATAGCTAATCTTCCAGAGAGGGGAAAAACAAGACTGGAGGTCAACCCCAGGTTCCAGTATAAATTGGGGA
>NW_010206511.1:0-52975 GCF_000695765.1 Mesitornis unicolor
ATGATGCTAGGTTTTTTTGCTGTGAATTGATTGCTATCTGGACTTTTTGATTGCAGTATGGGGTTTAATGGTGCATGATGAATAAGGTGTTTTGTGTTTGGTTGGTGTTTTCAGGGTGGTGGTGGTGTTTGGTTTAGTTTCATTTTTAATAAGCGGTGGTGGGGAGCCCAGTGAACACTTCCATCCTGGAAAAAACTCTGTGAGATGTGGGCCAAAATTACCTTTTTTTTAGTTTTGCAAATAATTCTGTCTTGACCAAACTCATAACTTCAGTTTGTTTTTTTCCAGGTAATCTGCTGTGGTTTTGGTATAACTTTAGCAGCAAGAAGAAAAATTTTTAGAACTTGATTTGTACCTGGCTTGTATGATGATGGTATTTCTTTTTAGTAGGATAGGGTGTGTGACGTCTTAATAGGTGAGAAGTAGTTAAAGTTTGTTGTGAGTTGGTTTTGGGGTTTTTTTTTTCCCCTCAGATATTAGGACTGATTTCTGGACATTGTCCAGCCTCCTCACAATGACAATTTAGGGAATGGTATGAAGTGATGTGGTACAAACTTGACCTACTATCTGGTCTTAAAATTGGTCTTGAACTGTTCTAGTAAGGCATGATAATGGACAGTAATTCGTGAGGAAGGTGAAGGAATTTCATGTACAACTAGTATCTCTTTGTAGCTTGGAGAACAAGTGGATTAGTTTTTAGGCTAAATGTGTTTATTTGATCTCTGCTAGGAAGAAAGCATGAGCCTTTTGTGTTAGGTGACTGGTTTGGTTGTCAAAGTAGTGCTTTTATGTACAGTGTAATGTCAGAGGCTTTCCTTTAGTAACCTGTTTTAACTTTAACGTACTGTGGTCTCTGAGTCTTCATTTAAACTCTGAGCATTTTATCTGGAAAACTGATGGTTTCAGTACAGAGAGCAGAACAGTTTTTAGTTTTAAAATATCCTTCTCTTAAACTTAGAAATACTTACTATGAATCAAGATTGAGGCTTCTCAGAGGGTTTTTTATTTTCTTGTCACTTTTCCCTTCTCCTGTTTTTCTCCCTTCCTCAAAGTGAGAAATGTGGGAAGGACATGACAAGTTAGCCTATCAAAGCTTGTTTCTGGGATTCAACGTAGATTTCTGTTTAAAGCAAGAGTTCAGAATAGCCATTTGCAGCACTGACTAATTGTAGTAATAAAAATGGTTGTCTGTCTTTATCAGTGAATATTTCTCTGTAGGAAACAGCCGTTTCAGCAAAACGATCTTGACTCACCTTCACATGCATTTGGCTTGTGAGAGTCTGGTGGTCAGGTCTAGGAGCCTCTCTTGGTGGAGAGTACTCAAACCAAAAGCAGAACAAGTTGGGGGTAGGCTATAAACTTTAGGAAAACTTCAACAGTGTGTTCAGCTGAAGAATTGTTAGTAAATCTTGATTTTTTTTTTTTTTAAATTTTGTTTTCTCTATGAAACATGTTAGAAAAGCATCATGACCTCTAATGCAGTGGGATTTCTCTCATTGCATGCCAGGATTCCTTCTAAGGTGTTGGTTTTTTTTTAAAGGTTTGGCTGAAGGACAAATAGCTGATTCATTCAGTGCCTAGGTGTTGATTAGAATGCAAGGAGTTTATTGTTGCCCTGAGCTCTTTGGGATTCTCCTTGGGGAAACTTAAAGGTTGAAAAAGCCATAAAGCCTGTGGCAAACTTAGCTACATTTTTATAAATTCTTGAAAAATTAAATTTAAATCGAATTCTCACTAGTATCCCCTTCTGGCTCGCTGTAATCTGTTGTACACACAGGATGCTCATGTTTGTGCAGTGACAGGAGCCTTGTGTGAACAGGGCCTGCATTAAGTATGGTTATGTATTTGAGTGCTCGAGGCATTGTTTCTTCAGTTGCTCATACTTCATACTGTTGCTCAGTATATCCTGTGTTGTTTGTAAATTTCACATAAATATTGCATTGTTTTTTTTACCACACAGGAATCTAGGTTTTTTTTCATTAAGTTTGTGTTTGGATATGGGCAGGCCTCAGAAAATTAGAGAGGACCTTCAGATTTTTAGAATAGTAGCTGACTTTGGCTTGAGGAACATGAACAGCTCTGATGGGATTGATGAAAACAGTGCTATAAGGAAAGTTGTTTACCCTGTCACGCTTGTTCGAGATACCACAATACTGTTGCTTTTACAGCTTGAGGAAAAATATTGTTACTTTTAAAAATAAGCTTCTGGGAATGTCTTCATTTTTCCAAGTTAAAAGCTTAGCAGTGCTATGAAGATTTAATACTAAAACCTGTTGCAAAGTAAACCATAGTGGTAGGTTAATAAATCGAAGTAAATAGTGAACTATTACAGATTTAGGAAGAGGAAGGTAGAGGGAGAAAATGTCTTTCAGTGTTCACCATGAACTTGGCTAGAAGCAGTGGAATTAAAGTGTAAATATTTTCACTCCTATATTCTCAGTAACTGTGAGGTGTTAAGAATTACTGCTGTATTATTGCAAGGCAGTCATATGAACAAGTATTTGAGGTAAAATAAATCAAAGGGGTCAAAGTAGTAATTTCTTTGAACTGAATTTTGAGGCCTGTATCCAAATACAGTATTTGGACTTTCATCCTTTGATGGTGTGGATTTATCTTTTCCTTGCTCTGTATTGAGACTATTTTTGTATTCAGATCAGATTGCAAAAGCAGATTATTTCCTGTTTTCTCTTTTCTTTTAGAATCTTAAAAGTTTTGACCCAGGTGAAAAATACTTTTGTAACACTTCATGGAGTGATGTCTCTCCTTGGGAGTCTGTGGGCAAAAGGAAGGTAGGTATATTTTTTAGAAATTCTGGGTAGGTATACATGTGGAGTTCCTGGTTTTTATTGCTTTCAGAAGTCTTGGAAAAGTTAAAATGCACCTTTTTAATGGTAAAATAAATACCTTTAACATCTAAGTACTATTAGTCAGGAAATAATCTTTCATTTCCTCTCTGTAATGCAGCTGGTTGTAAGGACTATACATGCCGCTCCCTGTCTTCAAGAATACAACCTTGAACATCAGTACTCAACGTGTTGCATTAATGTTCAGCCTTTTTAGTCTAATTTGATGCATAGTCTTAATGTGCTCTTTTATACAGCATGCTTCTTGTTTTGTTGGAAGATGTGATTGCATAGATGTGAGTGGATTAAACTGAAATTGTTGTTAGTGGCTTGGGATAGGATTGCAGTGGAAATCATATTCCGGTTAGATTTGTGTATGTGAAATGGGTTTTAGTTCTATGTAGTTGGAATCTTGTGCAAAGCTAGAATCTACAAGAAAGGCAGGGTTGAGATGAACAAACTGAAGGATTTCTATAATTTAATAGTCTAGCAAGTTTCTAAGATACTGTGTAGAGCACAGGAGTATATCCAGAAGAAAAGATGGTCTTTTCTCAGTCTCACTGGAAAGTCTTAGGGCTCCCAATTGCTTTCGTGAGGAAAGGCTGTCAACAGCATGTAAACAGTGGTGGGTCTGCTCTTTTCATCCTGAATCAAAAGGTTATGGATTAAAACTGTGGTGGTAATTTCCCAGGATTTTTTAATCTGCCTTTGCCATCTTTAAAATAAGCTGAGGCTGCCAAGTGCAATAGTCGCATTTTTTAACTAAGTCCTCAACGTACAGCCTGACCAAACAAAGCTCTCGGTCTTTGCCAAACCTGCTGTGATGAACTTCAGTGTAGGGTTTGTAATGGGTTGCTGTGGAACATATCTGCCAAGCTATGTCTTTTGGATGCTAAACTTGTTCCTCTCCATTTTCTTAAAACAACAGTGATACATATCATTCACCTCTGCACTGCCTAGATTTGGAAGAAAAGAAGTTGGTCCTTCAGGATGTTCTTTTCCAAAGTTGCTGCCGTGAGAGGAAATTAAGTTGTCTGAGCTATACTGGAAACTCAGTAGGCTGGAGAAGTTGTCTGTTTAGATAGTTGGTGGTTTCTTGCATTAGTACTGTTTTTAGGGAGACTTCAGTATTTTGGAAGGACTTTGGTTTTTGGAGGCTGTTGTCTTTCTGCTTGCCTCTAGGTTGTAGGGAATGTGAGACTACACAGTGGCAAGGGTTTTGATGTTCTGGGGTATGCTCTTTGGCATGGGACTGACCAGGTTTTCCTAAATGCCTCTAATAAGCCTTTTTGGATTCCATTTGCACAGCTCAGGGTTGTGTTGGTCAGTCTCTGAGACACCTCATTTTTCCTAAGTGGCTTAGAAATATTACTTTGTCTAATTTTCTGTAAAACTGAGCTGCCATCAGTAGGCAGTAGTAGCACTTCTAACATCATAAACAGCTGAGATGTGCATACAAGGAGAACATGCCAGTGAAATTATTTTCCAAGATGTCTGTGTAGAAGAGCACTGTTTCACATTAAAAAATGAAAGTAGCAGATTTCCACATGCTTCTATTCTGCTGAAACAGAATTTTTTGGGGATTTTTGTTCTTGGGGGTTTTTGCTGAGCTAAGTAGCAGATCTGCAGGATTCATCCTAATTGGATAGAACTTGAGGTACAGAGCTTGTCTTCACTTTTGCTGGAGTCTCATAATTGTTACCTCCATCAAATTATCTAAGAAGGTAGGGAACATTATTTCTGCTACGCTTAACAGTGTGCAGGTACTGGAGTGGTTTCTTACTGCTATACTGCAGTGATTGTTTGTATGAGAAGTAAAATCATAGTTGCTATGGAATAGTAAATTAATTCAGCACTTCGACTACTTGTAGAGTGTTCTCACTGTACCTAACAACAATTGTACAGATTTGGCAGCAAGGAAATGCTGACAGTGTATTACACTGCGGTGTAAATTTATGGGGACAGAAAGACCCAAACCAGAAGCAGGAGTGGGAGTAAAGATTGTATAGGCCCAGTATTTAAAAGCATATAAGCTTTTCTAAGCCTCAGACAACCAACTGAAACAGTCACCTCTGTCACCTGAATTCGTTATAAGTAATGCTAGGAAGATGCAGCTTTTAATAATGCTTTGTATGTTCAGTGATGTCTTTACTCAGTACACTTTAAAAGTAAGATTGAAGATGCTTCTGATTTGCCGTGGTGCTGTTTACTAGCAGCGGAGAGCAGACAGCCAGAGAGTGTAAGTAGAGGATAATTCACTGATAACCTTCACAGGGTACTCTTCAGCAGCCCTAGGCCAGCCAGTGGCTTTATCTGACCCATTCTTTTGTATTTGGAGGCTAGATTTTCCTTATCACCAGGTGGCTCCTTTAGTACTGGTAAGAGATGACACCTTCATGGCTGTATGAAATGACAAACAACTGCACCAGTTTTTGCTCCAGTTCCTGTCTGTGACGTGTGTGTGAGTGATCTGGCTCGGTTGGGTGCTGTAGTGGTGGAACAGCTGCTTGTTCCCTTTGCATGGTGTTTCATAAGAGGCAGAGGTCAGTAAGGTGAAAAAGACATCTGAGGGAACAGACAAGTTCCACTACATGTTTGAGACTGCAGATTTGTCACCTGAATGTTGCTGTGACTGATTCTGTAGTTTCTGGCAGGAGCCAGGGTTAACTCCCTAGGAAGCTGATAGGAAAAAAAGGTTGACAGGGCCACCAGTTTTTCAGAAAGAGCAAATAATGTTCATATGAATTAAAAAAGTAATGTTGTCAAGTGACGTGTAATTGAGGGAGAAAACCACTGCTTAGTGGAAGATAGGTTTATTTTTATGCAGTTAAAATATTTTTCTGAGAACAATCTATATGCTCTGAGTGTGCTAGAGGAAATTTCGTAAAGAAATTACTGTGGCGTGATGTCCAGTATGTTGAGATAGTAGGAAGAGGTCATTGCTGCTTTGTCATAAAAGGGGGTTTTATTCCTCTCTGTTAATTATCTGGGTCCAAAAGAACATCCTTAGCAAATTCATTTTTTGTGGCTTTGCTGGGAGAGGTGCTTTTGGAGAGCTTTCAGTGAAGGTAGGATATTGAAATACACAAAGAGCCCTCCACCTCTTCTCTCTTTTTCTCCAGTAAATAGGACATGGCCTTGAACTAAATAAAGCTTTAGAAGTGTCATATTAGAAGGGCTGCTATTCGTAATTGCTAAGGCTTCACCTCCCATGTACAGTGGCATACGAATTCTTCTGTGATTTCCCTCTTTAAAAATGGGCTGCAGAATTTCTTCTTGTGGGAGTATAAATGAATTCACTTGAGGCGTTTTACTGAATTATAAGGAAGCAAAAGTGGCACACATGTTTCACCCTTTAAGTATGTCAATTTAAATCTGCTTTTCAAAACCAGATCTCTATGAAACTGAAGATACTTGCTATATATCCAGTGAAGGCATTTCTGACAGGTGATAGCACAGACTTACTTTCAAACATGATGGGGATTTAAGAACTGGCAGTTTCTAAGTGGATGTTTTTGCTTTGTTTGCAGAGATACAGAACAAAGCCGTACTGCTGTAGCTTATGCAAGTTCTCGTCAAAATTGCTTACTTCATTCAAGAATCACTTGCACCGCTACCATGAGGATGAAATGGACCAAGAGCTGGTGGTTCCTTGCCCAAAGTGTGCATTTGCTTCTGACCCCAAAATAGTGGGAAAACATATCCGGATGTTTCATTCATCTAATAAAAGAATACAGAACTATACAGTCAGCATTTTGGATGGCATGAAACAATTCAGGAGTGACATCATAAACTTTACATGTCTAAAATGTCACTTTACAGACACATTGTATTACAATATGAAGAAACATGTGCTGATGAACCATTTTCAAAATTTAATAAGTACATATTTTGGCCAGAAATCTGATGAAAGTAAAGAGAATTCTATTGAGTATTACTGTAAAAAATGTAATGCTTCTGCAAACAGCCAGGATTCTCTAATGTATCATGTCTTGACGGCTGAAACACACAGAGACCTAGAGAACAAGCTTCGGTCTGTGATTTCGGAACATATTCAGAAACCAGGACTCGTGAAACATATGCATATTGCTCCAAAGCCTCCCCAAGGCGTGGCAGTGGCTGCTCCATCTGCAGGCCCTGCCTCTGCCCCAGCAGGTTCTGTCACAGCTCCGGCTTGCATCCAGCTTGCATTTCCACAGAATAATCAAAACCAGACTGTGGTGCAGCCAAAAGCTGTTCAAAACGCAGTCAGGTCACTGGCTGTTCCAAGTGCCTCTGGTAGCCTTCCACATACCACTTCTGCTCCAGTTGTTACCCCACCGCATGTTACACTCGTGTCTAGTAATCTTCCTGTAGCTCAGAATAACGTTAATATTCAGCCGTCACCTTCTCAGCCCATCATTGTTTCCCATGGGCTCCCCCTTAACCCACCTATTCCTCTAAATCATTCTGTGGGGACCCCAAACAGACCTGTGGCCCCTGCGGTTCTTCCTCTTAATCAACCTGTTGGGCCTGGGCTCTTTCCTATCAATCCACCCATTGGTACCATCAGTGGTCCGGTTGCAGCTGGAGCGCTGCCTGTTACTCAGCCTGTCAGCCCTGGGAGTCGACCGGTTGCACCAGGAGTCCTCTCTGTCAACCAGTCCCTTGGGAACGTGAGTAGACCCCTCGGTCCCGGCGTCCTTCCTGTGGCGCAGACAGTTGGGTCAGGGGTTCTCCAGCTTAACCAGCCTGTTGCCTCTGGGGTCGTCCCTGTCAGGCAGCCCAGCGGACCTGGCTTTCTGCAGATCAATCAGCCTGTTGCCCCAGCGGTTATCCCCGTGAATCAGCCAATCCAACCTGCGGTTTCTCAAAACGCAGCCTTTCTGACTGCAGGGTCTATACTGAGGCAGTTGATTCCGACTGGGAAACAGGTTAATGGGATACCTACCTACACGCTTGCCCCAGTTTCGGTTACTTTGCCTGTACCTCCTGGTGGCGCAGTGGCAACTGTTGCACCACCACAAGTGCCCATCCAACTCATGCCGCCTGGGACAGTAACTCAGCTGTCCCAGCCTCTGGCGAATGCCCCCTCTCCTCCAGTGGTTTTAACATCTCAGAATCTGTCGTTACAGCCCTCCGCACCTGGCCCTGAGACAAGCCAGGCCGTCAGGCAGGCCAAGCAGTGGAAGACTTGCCCTGTTTGCAATGAGCTTTTCCCATCAAATGTCTACCACGTGCACATGGCGGTGGCCCACAAACATGGTGAAGTGAAAAAGGAGGAAACCCCGCAGCCTGACAAGCTTGCCGCTTGTGCACCCTTTCTAAGGTGGATGACGGAAAAGACAGTCCGGTGTTTCTCTTGTAAATGTTTTCTCTGTGAGGAAGAGCTCATGAAACATCTCTTGATGCATGGCTTAGCTTGCTTGTTTTGCACAGTTACTTTCCATGACTTAAAAAGCCTCGTGGAGCACAATAAAACTACGCACGATGGGAAAAAGGAGTTACATGCAGATTATAGTAACAGAGGATTTCAACTCGGTAATGATGCTCAGGGTGACCTTGTGTTTCCACACTTTGATTTCAGCACAGTGTTACCAAAAGAAGACATTGGTGAAAAAGAAGTGCATTTGGCGGTGCTTGCTGGACTAAATTCAAGGACACTGGTACCTGTTTACATCAAAGTGAAACCTCAGACGGCAGAAGTGAGCAACAGATGCAACAAGAAAGTGTTAACCTGTCCCTTCTGCTTTGGTACGTTTGTTAGTAAGGAAACCTATGAAGTGCATTTGAAAGAGCGGCATCACATCATGCCAACTGTACATACAATTTTGAAGTCTCCCGCTTTCAAGTGCATCCACTGTTGTGGCGTGTACACTGGAAATATGACTCTGACAGCTATCGCGGTGCATCTGCTCCGTTGTCGAAGTGCTCCCAAAGACAGCAACTCGAGCGTGAAGATGCAGCTTGAGCGTTCTGAGAAGAAGGAGCTGCTGTTCTTGAATGGTGAAAAGCACGTTTCTGTGATCCTGAAAAGAAAGCAACCGGATTCCTTCTTTCTTGCGGAAGACCAAAGGAATAAGGATCTACAGGCTCTGGGCTTCAGTGCTGGCATAGCTCTGTCTCCAGAAAGAGAAGCGAATTCAGGGGTAGTGCCTTTCAAACGACAGAGGATTAGGACTGAGGTGAAGAAGCTCCTTTCTAGTGAGGATCTTCGCATTCTGGCAGTAGATCCCAAACAGTACGATTACAATTCGTATGAGGCTCAAAAGCAGTTTTTGACAGACTACTTTCACGAGAGGCCGTACCCTTCTAAAAAAGAGATGGAATTACTTTCCATGCTGCTGTATGCGTGGAAAATCGATGTTGCATCGTTCTTCGGAAAAAGGAGGAATATATGCTTAAATGCGATAAATAATCACAAACCGTCTGTGCTGCTGGGTTTCAGTATGTCTGAACTAAAAAATGTTAAGCACAGCTTGAATATTAGTGATGAACCATTAGATATGTAAACAAGCTTTTTATAACAGCTAAAAGCAGTCCCTAATTGCATACTTACCAATTTAGCAGGTTATTGTGTTATTCTTTTCAACTTGCAGACTGGCCTGTGAAGGGTGCAGTAGTACAAGAAGTCTCGTTCGGTTGTGAGCGTTGTTGTGGAAGGCACACATAGTTGTGTATTTGAAAAAGCTGAAACCTTCAGACTTACACATCTGGGAATCAATTTAGCTTTTTACTTTTTCTGGAGTAGTGTTTTCGGTTTGGTTTTTTTTGTTTTTTATTTTTTTTATTTGGTTTTTTCCCCCCGTTTCCCTCTCTTCCCCTCCAGGCTCTCATTACACTTTTTATACCACCGTGTAAAACGTCCTGTTAAAAAACAAATTTTATTTTATTTTTCTGCAATGGCGTCATCTTTTCTAAACAATAAAATGTATAATGTTGGTTAAAATACTGAGGTAAACTACGTGGAAAACATCTATTTGACTGTTTGTGTTTTGAAGTCCTAATTTTTTTTAACCTGTTTTTGTTTTATCTGCTGAAGAAGTGATTGTCGCCTTTACATCCATTGCTCCTTCAAATCCCCAGTGCAGTGGTAGCAATAAAATACGTGGCAGTCTTTTTTTTTTTATTTTGTCCCTCAGTCAAAATTCATGTGCCAGCTAAGTCTGGTGCCTGGTATCATCCAACTGCTATGAACGTGGTGGGAATTGAGGGGCGTACGGGTGCCTGTTGAAGCGTTACCATGAACTGACTGGAAATGGTTGTGTTGTTATCTGTTAAATAGATCTTGATACCTGGAAGTGTTTTACTCTTGTTGGTGTTGAAGTCCGGCTGTTTAAATACCTGCTGCTCAAAGCTTGGCAGCGGTGTTTGCTTGCTTTTCTTTTCCAGGAAGCAAAGCCGCTTTGGAGAGCGTCAGGTTGCTTTGGTTTGCAGAGTGTACGACTGCTGTGTGCGTCACTTTTCTGTAAAAGCTCTACCCAAATATCCCCAAAGTTTGGTGAAAAATCTGATTGTTTTCAATTGTTATTGCATGAGTTAGTAACTGAGCAGTGCCTTTTCCCCAGCAAATTGGATACGTCAATGTGGCTTGAAGTCCTTTGAGTCGAAAATGGTACATACTGAGACGGGATGAATTGGTACCATCAAGACTTTAAGGTGTTGAGGACCTTCAGTACTCAGGTAGTGATCATTCTTTATTGTCCTATGGAGACCGTAAGAATGGTATAAAACCTAAATAGACTGTCTTGTTCAATATGAACTAGCATCCCTATTTGAGACTACGGAACGCTCACGTCGGTCAAAGAACAAACCAGTACTGGTGGCCACGCTTGTTTGGTTCTGTCCTTTCTTTCTGGATATGGTTGGTTTCACCTGGCTTGTAAAGCAGTGCCTCCAGTATTTGTTAATAGCCACTTATGTGATAACCTGTAATGTGCTTTATTTTTTATTCTTCCTCTTCATGCCCCTCTCCCCACCTTTCACAGAAGAAAAAGAAAGAGCAGGCTTTTCTGTCAGTTCACTTGTGCCAGTGTTACAAGTAAAGGGTGACGTGCCCAACTTGATTTCTTTTTTTTTTTTTTTTGAGGTAGTAAGCATACTCTTGCCCTGTACAGTAGTTTTTAAAGTAGATACAGAATTGGGTTTTGTGCCATTTCTATAAGGGTATGACTTTTTAGCAGAATTTGGTGACTGTCCATCAAATTCTATAAGCTGTTTTGAATTCTATTTTGGATGAAATCTTGATATTTTCATATTGATCGCTTCAGAGAATTTTAATATATATGTAACATACAGTTAACTTAAACACTGAGTCTGCTATTTGGCAAAACCTCGTTATTTAATAGCAGTGTTGAACAAACATAAGCACCGTTTATGGGGTCAGCTGCATGCCCCACCCCAAAGAGTGACAGTGAGTAAGCAGTAGTGTGTTCTTGCGGCCTAATAACAACCCATTAAAAAATAATAATTAAAAAAAGATAGCAGAGTTCATGAGCCAGGTCAAAGGACTCAGAGAGGAGGAAGAGGGATGCTCTATAGAAGTTCTGAAATCTAGGCACTGATTTCTCACTTTTAAAACCTTGGTGCTGTGAGCCCTGTCGGCTCTGGGGTGGTTCTGCTGCTACCGGCGACACCCCAGCAGGGAGGGATTTGTCAGCGTGCGCCTGGGGAAGGCTTAAAGATGGTTCTTGAGGTAACGGCATGGATTGGAGTGCGGATCTGGGAGATCATTCTGGAGTTCATCCATGCTTGGAGCACCAAGGGAACAATCCAGTCTCAGCAGAGTTTTCCTACGTAGTGTCCAGTGGTGATGTTAAGCATTTTATTTATTGGACTTTGAATTCACAGTTTCAAATAAACCAGCTTTTTAACTTTCTCTTAGGTGTGTGTGCAAATGATTACCTATCCCTCCCCCCCTTTTAAATATATTAAAGGAACTGGATGTGAAATTTCTTTTGGTGCAAAATAGCTGTTAAAAGACACAAAAGGAAAGTGACACGTAAACTTAAATCCTGATGCTTTATGTAGGCCATAGTAATAGGTTTTCTTATCTCAAATACTGACGGCTGCATATTTTCCTGGAGACCGATGTTCTTGACTTCCTGAATTTGAGTCAAAGCACATGGAAGTAGCCCTGGTCCACTGTCAAAGAAGTCCAGTTGGGAAGAGTGCAGCTTCGCTTGCAAGGTCATTGTAGCAAGTGCCTGTTCCTTTTGGGAATAAAAAAAATACCTACAAGTATTCTGCTTCTGAAATGGATTGGTCTGGAGAAGACTCTGTTCAAAAAATACTTTGTTGTGGTATCTTTGAGTTTCTGAGCAGAAAAACGGTGCTTGTGAAATAGCGCCATCACTTAGTATTGGAATATATAGTGGGAAAGATTATTACAATATGACCGTCGCGTTTCTTCCGTGTCTGTTCATGTGCTGGGAGTAAATATTGTTTGGTGAACTGACGTTTAGGAAGGGGACAAAAACCAGAACACCCTTGTGATTGGTTTCCAGTCCTGTGTTCTTGTGCAGAATACTGCAGTTCACCATCGCATCAGCCTTTTTCCCCTTCACTGTAGTAAGTTGCTCAGGAAAGCTTAGGGGATTATTTAAGTAGCTGTTAAATACAATTTTGGGCATGCAATTCCCAACAAATTTCTCTCTAAAACTAGAATTCTACTGCAGCTGGCTGTGCCATTTTCAAACATTCACTTGTCAAATGTGGGTGCGTTTTTCTAGGAAAGATACTTGATGTTAAGTGGCAAAGTGCAGATACATCGAGGAAAAAAAAGACCAAAAAAACCTTCAGAAAATGTGCATGGCTTGTTTTAAAAGCCAGAATAATTTTCACTCCTTCCTCTGTGAAATGTAATTGAAAGTGGCAAACTGAGGATATTCATGGATGAAGCAGAACTTTGTGGTGCTGCATTTAAAATCTAACCTAGCACCTTGCTTTAGTGCCTACTTGCCTCCTTTCTAATTTCAGCTGTTCTGACCTGATGGGCAGGCCACAGTTGTGACCATTTCTGTTTTTTCTTAGGTACCAGGTCCCCAAACACGTATGTCCTTGTTCTTTTTTCTTTCAATTTGTCCAGGTTTAGCATACTGAGTGAGAGGGGACATACATGGTGTGTGCTTATGGTACTGCCCTGTGTGTTTGAGAAGAGTAGATCTGCAGGTACCAGGGACACAAACATGGGCTAGGTGCCCATCTTCTAATTCCACATAAAATACTATTTATTAACACCGTGTTTTTACTTAGTAGTCTGTTGAAGAGCACCTTGCAATAAAATGGGGAAGATGGAGGCCTGAAGTATCTTTGCAAGTGGTCTTATTTTAATTTGGCTGCTTGTCTGTTAAATGGGAGTAACAGCGGTTCTTGCTCTCCTAGTCATAGGATCACAGAATGTGTTGTGTTGGAAGGGACCTTTAAAGATCATCCAGTCCAACCCCCCTGCAGTGAACAGGGACAATGTTACCAGATCAGGTTGCTCAGAGCCCCATCAAGCCTGACCTTGAATGCCTCCAGGGATGGGGCCTCCACCACCTCTCTGGGCAACCTGTTCCAGTGATATACCACCCTCATATTGAAGAACTTCCTAATATTCAACCTAAATCTACCCTTTTCTAGTTTAAAGCCATTACCCATACCATACCATTTCTAATGTGGGTAAGTATTGTGAAGACTATGATAAACAGGTAGGTGTTGTAGGCATCAAGCTGCACCAAGCAAGCCAAGTATGACCCTGTATGTATGGTTGAAGGCCATCAGGCATGGACATTTCTGGAGAAAGTTCTGAATTGTACTATCAGTCGGTGTCATTTTCGCTTACCTGTTTGGAAGTGGGAAAGAGAATAAATGTTGAACAAAGCAAGAAGTCTATGAAGCAGTATTGCTGTCCATCCTGATGAAGAATGCACAGTGATGGATGGATGGCTGGATAAATGCCAAGACACCAACTCAAGCACAGTTAAGTAGTAGTAATAAATGAGTAGCAGAAGGGAGATTACAGAGAGGCACTGTAGATTTTTTAGTTGTTCTTTGCCAAAAAACAGGGAAAGGGGTGAGAAGTTCCCCTGGTTTCCAGTCTCCATTGAGAGATGTGGAAGCTGTCCCTTGTTAGCTGTGCCGTGATGCTTGTGGCATGCCAGCAGAGTCACATTTTAGAAGAGGTGATGCAAAAAGAATGCTATTGGAGCCCCTGTGAAGTACTGTCTGTGGCACATGAAGACCTAGTTCAGGGACATGCATTGTGTGTTAATTTTGAGGGCATGGAGAAGTGCCTTGACAACTTCATTTATTAAGTCATCTTGCATAGCAAATACATGCAGTGTCATCCATCTGCCGCAGGACTGGCATCACCTGCAATGCGAGAGACCAAGGACTGAATTACAAACTTTTCAGAGCTCTCAGAACAGTCTCGTTTCCTGGTCTGGGCAGAGAATTAGGGTTGCAGGGCATTTCTTGCCCCAAAACAGGTACTTGCCTTTGAAAGCATTGGCAGTCTGCTGTACATCTGACCATGCGTGTGATCCAGTTGTCTAATTAATGCTGCAGTGGCTGCACATGGTCCTCAGTGGAGCTGAAAGTGTAAGGGGGGCTGGGCAACAACCATCCTACGTGTAGCACCATGCGTTAGCAGAGATGGAAGGCAAAGTGAGTGTTGTATCATTGCAGCTCAATCTGTCTTGACTTACTGATTTTGGAGTAAGCTCATTTTAAGGTAGCTGTTGGGACTGATAGAATCACAGAATGGTTTGGGTTGGAAGGGACCTTAAAGATCATCCAGTCCCAACCCCTAATGATGTGAAAAGTGCAAGTCTATTAACCAGAGAAAAGCTGTCAGGCAGCATTGGTGTAAAGAAGAGCCAGTATTGTATCTGAAGAATTTGAGTGCTGGGACTTAATACAACATCATGGTTTATAAACACACATGCAGAAAGGTGAACCAGCATAGATTCACCTGCTTGGCTGCTGCTGCTCAAGGCCAGTGGTGCCCGTGGCACAAATGGGCTGAAATACTCCAAAATAATATTCTAAGAAATAAAATGTGAAATACTGATATAGAAATTTAAAGTATTCCACTAAAAATTATTCAAGAAATTGCATGTACAATTCTGAATGCTTTGGTATGGGAGAGGAGGGGATGGCCCAGAACAACAACAGCAGCAACAAAAACCTCTTAGTAGTTCAAGGCTCCTGTGGGAACAGAACATAGCAAAAAGATGAATTTAAAAAAAAAAAACAACCAAAAAAACAACTGCTCACAGAAATACCTGAAAGTTTTGGTGTGCATATCACACTTTTGCTTTGTACTTTGTGAGCAAACATTGTTGGACCTGCTTGGTTTTGCTGGCCGGGTTTACATGCTGTAGCTGGAGTATTTGCATCATGCTGCGAAATACAGGTTTCTCTTTGGGAAGTTTGCAGCCGTAAGGACTTTTGATAACAGTGACATTGCTGTTAGAAGATGTTTAGCTGATGGGGCCAGCCCTGTTCCCTGTCTGCGGGTGGAAGAAGGTGGGTTTTTAAGGGAACGAGAAGGGTAAAGGTTGCACAGGCAGTCTTAGACAAAGGAGTTCACAAACCCAATAAGCAGACACAGCTGAGATGGGAGGGGTGTAAGCTGTGCTGGAAGTACTGCGTTGGCGACAAGCCCTGAGCAGGGCAATAAATCACCCCTGCAAAAGTGATTTTTTTTAATTTTTTTTTTCCTTCCCTCTGTACTGGTAAATAAAAATACACTATTTGTGCTTGTATGACAAGTTGGCTTCCTCTCACCTTTACCCTGTCACTGAGGGGTCTGAGCTGCAGTCCATAATACTGGAGGTGTATGCTCTGAAGTCTCCAGAATTTGGGTTGGAGGCCCCTGAGAGAAGAGACCTTCTTGGAGCACATGCCTGAAAAATGCGTGGGAGCAGTACCAGGCGCTGCTTTAATGTGAGACTCCATGTGCACGTAGCTGGGGAGGGTCAGCACAAGCACAATCCACTCACACCGCAACCAGTGGAGGGAGCCCCGGAAAGCCCGCAGAGGGTGCAAGGGAGCGGAGGGTTGGGCCAGGCATCCAGTTGAGACTCAGCCCAGGGTTGAAGTAATGCGTAATGTCCTTTCTGAGTGACAGCCAAATGCTCCAGCACCTCTCGGCATCGCCAAACACGCTGCAGAAAGTTCCGCTTCTCTTGCCCTTTCTGGTCTGTGGTGGCATCTGCAGCAATAACTTGGTTTCCTCATTTGCTGGTTTATCCGCTTCTGAATTAAGGCAAAAAACCTGAATTTACTGTAGTTTGTAGTATTTTCCTGTCTGTGCACTTGAGTTCCTTGAACAACCGGGGTTTTCCAAGAACCCTAAAAATATTCACTTCCTTGCTCACACAGGTTGAAACCTTAAGAGAGTGTGTGCGTGTATCTGTGTCTATGTCCGATGAGCCTCTTGAAATGCCCAGTTAAATGCACTTTGTAATTGCTGGTGACAAAAATTATCATCATGGATTTGGCTCATTTCCATGCCAACAGTTTAATACATCCATACATGTCCTTGATGCTTCTCAAAAACCATCCAAAAGCAGTGTGCCAGTTTATGTGTGTCACACTGGAGAATTACATTCTTGGGGCACTCCTGAATACTTTCTGATGGGCATTTGAAGGAGAAAATACATTTATGTAGAGTGATAGGGACTTAGTGGGCCTATGCAGATTTGATTTTGAGAATGAAGTGACACAGAAGTTAGAGCTGAGGCTGTAGAAAAGAGCTGGCCTTAAAAAAATTTGAAACAAAAATCCCAAACCAGTTGCATTCCTTCTAAATTAAAAGCAGCTGAAATGTAATTAAACTTACACTGTGATGCCACCTACGGGATTTCTGTGGGGAGCACAACCCTGGCCACAGTGTTTATATTTTTAATCTTACAGTTGAAGTTTTGTTTTAAAAACCACAGGAGCGTGATGTCCCCCTGAGTCTATAAAAATAAATGTTCCCCACACAGTACCTAGCTATTTCAGTATTTAATTCAAGGAATGTCTATTTGGTTTGCATGGCAAGGTTTTGGTAGCAGGGGGGCTACAGGGGAAACTTCTGTGAGAAGCTGCTAGAAGCTTCCCCTGTGTCAAATAGAGCCAATGCCAACCGGGTTCAAGACAGGCCCACTGCTGGCCAAGGCCAAGCCCATCAGTGATAGTGGTAGCTCCTGTGAGATAACATTAACAGAGGGGAAGAAAAACCCTGTGCAACTGCAGTCAAAGACAAGAGTGAGAACATGTGAGAGAAACAACTCTGTAGACACCAAGGTCAGTGAAGAAGGAGGGGGAGGAGGTGCTGCAGCCCATGGTGAAGGCTGTAGTGAGGGCCATGGTGAGGCAGGCTGTCCTACTGCAGCCCATGGAGGCTAATGGTGGAGCAGAGATCCACCTGCAGCCTGTGGAGGACCTCATGCCAGAGGAGGTGGTAGGTGGGTGCCTGAATGAGGCTGTGACCCTGTGGAAGGGCCATGCTGGAGCAGGCTTCTGGCAGGACCTGTGGAGAGAGGAGCCCATGCTGGAGCAGGTTTGCTGGCAGGACCTGTGACTCCATGGGGGACCCACACTGGAGCAGTTTGTGAAGACCTGCAGCCCATGGGGAGGACCCACATTGGAGAAGTTCATGGAGGGCTGTCTCCCACGGGAGGGACCCCACACTGGAGCAGGGGAAAAATGTGAGGAGACGTCCCCCTGAGGAGGAAGGAGCGGCAGAGACAAAGTTTGATGAACTGACTGAAGCCCCCATTCCCTGTCCCTCTACACTGCTAAGGGGAGGAGGTAGAGAAACTGGGAGCAAAGTTGAGCCTGGGAAGACAGAAGGAGTGGGGGAAAGATGTTTTAAGATTTTGTTTTATTTCTAGCTATCCTTCTCTGATTTTGATTGGTGATAAATGAGTCTGTTTTGCTCGTGATGGTACCCGGTGAGTGACCTCCCTGTCCTTATCTTTTAGTTCTGCTTTTCTCTGCCCCGTCCAGCTGAGGAGGGCAGTGCGCTAACCGCGTCCTCCTCCACCAAGGAGGGATCTGCCTGCCCTGCTGAGGACCAATTTAGGCCGGTCTAGACTCTGGTCTTGGACACCTGGGATTTCCGAAGCCCGGTCTTACCAGTGAGGTTTGAGGTGAAGAGGGCCATGAGTACCTCAGCCTTGTCTGGGTCCTGTGTCACCAGCTTGGGCACTGCATTTTGCAGAGGGGACACATTTTGCCTCGTCTTCCTTTTGCTCTTTATGGGCTTGTAGAAACCTTTGTGGCTGCCCTTCATATCCCTTGCCAGAGTCTGATTATGCCCTTGGAAAACAGGCATCTGTCAATAGTAATGTAATTAAAAGTCTGTTGCAGTATGCAGTAAAACTCTATAAAAGCTCACCACTGGCTGCACCTGCATTTACTAAGAAAAAAACCAGTTCCTGCTATGATCCTGTATAAAACATCCACTCTGTTAAAAAGTCAGAGTATCACGGGACGGCACACTTGCTACGTGCATGCTGCCAGTGCCTCTATCTTCATCTGGATCAGTTCATGTCTGATGTATAACAGTGCTGTACAAAGGAAACTCAGGTGAATTATTCAGTTTTGGAAATCTTATTGTGGCATTGAGAACAAATACTGAATAATTAGTTCATTTCCAGAGTTTGTTCCAGTGATGTTAACTCAGTCTGCTTATTAATGTAAGTATTTCCTATTTTATTTTATTTTCTTGTTGAGTGTGCGTCTGCTGCTTCTAACTGCATAGCAGATGATGAATATGAGCTATAATGGATCGTGAGTTACACCATCAGAACAAGAAGGGTCACAGTAATGCCAATATTTTGTGCTTCAAGCAGTACTTCTGTACTACCCATGTCCCCGTTCAAAGAGAATTTTTGTGTCTCTGGCCCCTGCCCACACCCTTGTTGTTTGCCTCTGGAGCTTTTTAAACACTTGCAAGAGAAACTTCTCTCCATGAACACGATGGTTGCAATATTACCGGATTGCAGTCAGGCCCCTGCGTATTTTTGGTGTACACTTAAACCTGGGGGAAAAATCGCTCTAAGAATAATGAAACGCATCCTGGTTACATGCACACTGCTGAGGAAATGATGCCCCATGCACTGTTCCTTAGGTCAGGGAGAGCAGAGACAGGCGTTCCTAGGGTGCAGTCTTTCTTACCCTACAGCGCATATTTAAAATGCATCAGATGAATCATCTCCACCTCATCACATATGGGTGGAAATAGTTTCCACCTCTTTTCTGTTAGCTGCTGTAATAAGCATTCTGTTATATGGTTTCTGACTCTTTCTGCCTCTTCAATTTTTCCTGTTGCAACCTTCTAAAGCTGGAAAGGCAACATTTCACAGCTCATACATGTTGTGATATGTTTAGAGACTTTAATTACATTTGCTTTGACTGAAGAGCTAAACATGAGTGAGAGTGTCATTGTGGAGCTTAGACAGACTCACAACTCTGTATGCACCGATAATACCATGGTGGCCATTCTCTGGAACATACTGAGAGCAATCCTTGTAATACACAGAAGCAGTGGGTATCTGTTACTGTGTACAATGCTTTAAATACATTACAAATTGCTTGCTGGGTTGAGATAAACACTGGGAGAGGCTTTGGACAGCTCACTGAATTCCTTTCCTTTTTTTCTTAGTGTATCATAAGCACGGGAAGTCTACATCCGGCACCAGGATTCAAACAGCAAGTTGTGAAACCACAGCAGTTGTTTTATCTGGAGAACAACAACAACAAAAAAGAAAATAAAAAAAAAAGGAAAAACCACCAAAGACTTGAAGAACTCAATCTGTGACTTGTGATGTGGAGTTCAGCGTTGGAATATGGTGTGCCCTGTAGCCACAGACACACTAGCAATGCTGACACACACACTTATGCTGCAGCTTGGAGGTATGATAGGGATTTTGCTTTTAGTTAAAAAATATAAAAATATTCTGCAGCTTTCAAACTAATTTAATGGGCCACAGGAAAAGAGCTGCTGTGATAACAAATGATTTCTGTACACATTGGTGTGTCCCCAATTAGAAAGGCAGTGCTCACGTGCAGGATGCATAGGTGACGGCCTTTCTTTGTAATGTAACATCAGGTTAGTTAAGACAAAGTAATGCAGCACACACGGTTGTGTTTTCACCAGAGGAGTGCACTCTGCTCAAAAGAAGATCAAAGCCTTATTTTTCTGCTTTTAAAGAACAGGTTTTTCTAAATTGACATAAAAACCACATAGGCAAAGTTTTTGGTAAGAAAAGTTTGTTTGTACTAGCAAGTAGATGTTGAAGTCACGGCTACTGCACCCAATGGGAATAAACAAACCAAAAAAATAGACTGGAAATGATGGTGGAGAGCTGTGTGGTGATAGAACTGGTGGAAAGTTTTCAAGAAGATGGAAAAAGAGATACCCATCCATTTTCATATTCTTAAAATGACTGTAACAAACCCGATGAGCAACTTCTCCAGCTGTGCCACAGTCTTCCCTCTGCTGCACCAAAGCACACAGCAACAAGGAGCAGCAATTAAGGGACATGCATGCAATTACCTTTTATGTAGTGTTGAGTGCATAACTCTGTCTTAACCATAAGCTGAAGAAGTAATCAGCAATTCCAACTACCATTTTTCTTTTGGAGAGTAAAAAAACCCCAAAACAACTACACTAGAAAATTCAGTTATAAAAGCCTTGTAAATGCCAGTCATAGAATCATTCATAGGATACCAGGTTGGAAGGGACCTCAAGGACCATCTAGTCCAACCTCTCAAGGTAAAAGTACAGTTTAAATGAGTCAGCACCCTGTCAAGCTGATTCTTAAATCTGACCGGTGTAGGGGAATTCACCACTTCCCCTGGGAGATTGTTCCAGTATCTGATTGATCTTGTGGCAAAAAAATTTCTCCTGGAGTTCAATGGGAATCTCTCCAGAAGCAACCTGTGTCTATTACTCCTCGTCTTTTCCATGTGACTCCTTGTGAAAAGGGAGTCTCCATCTTTTCGGTACCCACCCTTTATGTACTGGTGCATGGTGATAAGGTGCACCCTAAGCCTTCTCTTCCCAAGGATGAACAGGTCCAGTTTTCTTAGCCTTTCTTCATACAGCAGGTCTTCCAGTCCTCTGATCATCCTCATGGCCCTTCTCTGGACCTTTTCCAACCTGTGTCTTTTTTGTATAGAGGGAACCAAAACTGGACACGGCAGTCAAAACTTATGGTTTTGTGGTGGTATCCAAGTTTCAATGAAATGAGGTTTATGAAAACAGCGAATCTAAACCTGCTGGTTTCCATTGCACAGGGAAGCCCGCATCAGATAATTTTTTTAATACAATGTTTTGTCCAACACTAAATTATTTTATATACAGTATTCTAACCAACACTTGTTACTTGACCAGACACTGACAATTTCCATGCTGAGAGCTGCTGAGGGCTCTGCTATAGCTAAACTCTGTGTAGCACAGCACTGGAGTTACGGCTCCACATTGCCTCGGATCATACCAGAAGCGTCCAGAGATCAAAGGCACGCATCCTCTCCATTTGGCTTGGGAAAGTTAAAACCTAATTACTTTGTCTTTATGACTGTTCTAACCTGACTTAGTGAAACGGAGTTAAAAATACCATAGCTTCATTTTTTTCTAGTTTTGAAATGTGTATTTACATGTCTCACATAATTTTATTTGATTCATCCAGGTGTTGAGTGAGGTCTTAAAGCTGTGGTCCAGGGCCAGAGTCAGTCCCACATTACAGGTATGAGCAGCACTTACCCAGCCACGAGATGCTCATCCAGAGCTTACACTGACACTTCAAATCTGTTAAGAAAGCCCAGTGCACAACATGAGAGATTTACACATGCACAGAGGATGTGTTTATGACAGGGTTTGTTTTCCAGCATAAAACCCAAACTGGCTGCTCACCAGATCTTATGTTCTGGACAAGCCAGGACCACGCAGTCACTTGCCTGCTTCGGAGAGGAGTGAAGTTAGTACTTCTCTGTGTGTGTGTGTGTGCGTGTGTGTGTGTGTGTATGTATATGTATATGTATGTATGTGTGTATATATATATGTGCATGTGAATATATATATAGTTACTGATGCTACTCCTGCTGTAGTTCAAAAATTGACTAAGAGGTAAATTTATCCACCAAACAGTAGTAATAACACATCCAGTCATTCCAGTGACAGCAAACAGTGCAGAATTGTAGTTTACTGGGTTGAAGAGTGCGCTTTAATTTAAAACCTGCCACACTCGCACTGGTGAGAAAGCTTTGCAAAAAAAACTCCTGTCCTGCTGTATATCCTAACCTGCTAATTAGACCATTTAACCCTCTAGGATTATTCAGAAGTGCTTTAGAGGAATGCTAGTTTAGAACCAGAACTGGAAGAAAACCGATGGAAAAACCTTTGCCTACATTGCAGCTGATGCTGAGATCCAGGCACAAGAAGTAAACTGAGCAACCTCGCCAAATACAACAGGAAGCGTTTGCGAAAACACAAGGGTGGCTCTTCACAGCAAGGATCTATAGGATCAGTAAGTACTGTCAGAAGTACAGAACCATCAGCACCCTTGAGGTCAGGCTCCTCTCCTCACTGGACTTGGCCAAATGAAGCAGAAACTGGCTTTGAGGAAAGCAAATAATAGAATACTTTGGGGGGGAGAATAAATTTATTCTAAGAATGGACTGAGAGCTGATTAACAGGTATCTGCTAATACAACAAACTGGAAAGTCATTTATAGGTTATATATAATAATCAGAAACATGCTCTCATATATATATATATATATATGTTGAAGAGTTCAAGGCCAGGTTGGACAGGGCTTTGGGCATCCTGGTGTAGTGGGAGGTGTTCCTGCCCATGGCAGGGGGGTTGGACTGGATGATCTTTAAGGTCCCTTCCAACCCAAACCATTCTGTGATTCTATGAGTCTGTAAGAGCAGAGTTCTGATCATCTAATGAAAAATTTAAGGTTGACAACCTCGCTTCATATGAGTGATGATAAGATTACTGAATTATTTTATGAGTTCTTGTATCCTTAGGAAAGGCTATAATTTATTTTTATCCTCATTTATGTCCTCAAAACCCCAAGGGAAAACCCCACCTTTTTTCCAAGAGCTTTTACTTTTTAAACATTTTGCTGTTTCCCTTTGGGTCAGTCTCCTGCAAAACATCTAGCATGAATACTCAAGACTTCTACCATGAATATGTTTTTGACCATAACTTTGTTCATGTTGAAGAATGCAGAAGGGCGGGGGGTGTGTGTGTGTGTGTGTGTGTCAGTGCACAGAATTTTGTAGCAGTGATGTGCTAAAACTAGACGCACTTAAAATACATGAATCTATTTCTAAATAACAGTAGCCAGTACTTTGATAGTAAGGACCTAATGTAAAGGCTTGATGCCCTCCCCAGCAATAGGAGAGTCCAAGTAGAAGATAACTTATTGGTCATAAAAGCTGTTGCTATGTTATGCTTGCAGAAGTCTTATTTTATCATTCATAATTGGAATAAAACTTAGATCAGTGTAAAGTGTTTAAATATATTCTAATGGCTTTAATGTATATATTGTGAAAACGGCAGTCTAAAATGGGAAGTATTAGTCATTTTATATGTCATTTTGAAAACAATGATAAAAGATCCTAACAGTGTTCGTAAGATAAGATCTGAAAATAATTTAATGAGCCAAAAATTTCCATATTTGCAACCAAAAGCATTACTTTAATCATAGAACAGCACAGGTTGGTGGGGACCTCAGAAGATCACCTGGTCCAAACCTTTGGTGCTTTATCTAGCACCGTGTCCAGTCAGGCGCATCTCCAGAATCTCTGGCTGTGGGGACTCCACTGCGTCCCTGGGAGGTTGTTCCAGTGACTGAGTGTTCCCACTGCAAAAAAACCCTTTCTTAAGTTGAGATGAAACGTGCATGCTTTTTTTTTTTCCCTTTTAGCAGTGCATGCACAAAGCCAGTTAAAATTAAGAAAGGTTTTTGACAATTGATGTTTCCTCAATTTTCAGAGTAATCACCTTTGCTTTAAACACCATATTGGTCATACACAATCAGCCTCAACAAATGCAAATGTTGATAGCATTGAATTTGTATAGAATTGATTGGGTTAAAATATAACAGCTGAAACATTCAGCTTCATGGTATTAATTAGCAAAAGCTGATGTACTACGTAATGCTAAAAGTATATAATTTTTACTGCAGTATGATAACTTGAGACAAACAAACCTGCTAAGGCTTGGAAACATTTTTCTCAAAGAGAGTTTTTGTTTGGTTTTAAGCTCAGGGTCTCTTTCACTTATGCAATGGGCTCTGCAAAAGCTCGTAGCCCAGAGAGGAATGGGAGAAAGAGCACGAAACAAGCACCACCATTTACACGGAAGGCAGAGTGCCTTACAAGTGGTAGGTGCAGCCACTGCTAGGAGGTGGAGTTGGTACCTGCAGTTGTTGCCTTCATTTCATAGAATCAGAGAATCATAGGATACCAGGTTGGAAGGGACCACAAGGATCATCTAGTCCAACCTCTCAAGGTAAAGGTACAGTTTAAATGAGATGAGTCAGCACCCTGTCAAGCTGACTCTTAAATCTGACCGGTGTAGGGGAATTCACCACTTCCCCTGGGAGATTAATTTGTACTCCCATGGCACAGCTGCAGCTACTGGGCTCACTGTATAAAAGCACCAGTTCAAAGAACATGCAGGAAGCTGCAGTCAGGTCTAGCAACAACCCTGGCAGAGAACTCCCAGTGCTATTTTTTTTCAATTTGGGATTCATGTGACTAGAGGGTCACCTTACAGTCCAGACTTCAAATATGAAACATCTAGGCCACACTCTTACCAAGCACTCATGTATTTATATTTGCTCATGTAAATGCCCCCTGGGCTTCCTAGAAACAGCGATGGTGTTGAAATATACTTTGTCATGTGTGAAAGGAAGACCTGGAAAAGTGTCATAAAACTCAGTAAGGATGTATAAATAACACTTTACCTTTCAATCAAGATACACACATGCAAATCTCTAAGTAAGACACTTAGTAAAGCAGCGTAAAACTAGAGCATGAAGGAAGAGTGGGCTATGAAGTGACACTGCGGTTCTAAGTGCTGGTTTCATGCCCTCTCACAGAACCATTTCCTTCTCTGAAATCTGAAAAGCCCAGCTCCTGCTGGACTCAAAACTCAGCAGAAAGTGCAAGCCATAAATCCCTTGCTCCTGTTTGCTCCAGTATTTGCCCCCGTGGCTGATCTACTCCTAGGGCTGTACCAACAGGCACTGCTGGCACCTCCGCCTCTCTGCCACCCTGCTGAGAAGAGCCCAACCAACCAAACTGAAGCAGATCCGAGGCATCGCTCCAGAGCCAATTATTGACATTAGCTCTGGCTTTCAGCAGACAAGAAAATGTTGTTTTCTAAATGTTTCAGCTAAGTCCCGTTATAAAAGCAACAAACAGGCTTGTGCTGCTTTGAAGTGCCCTCGTGCTGTCTCCATTCCTTCCTAAGCGAACCCAGATTTCCACACAGATGGTGACGGGACATCATTAGCACTTATATTGAAAACGCAGCTGAAACCTGTATCAAGTCTGTCCCCATTAGGGTCAAATTTCGTAACTTGCAAGTAAAACTGGGCTTGGCTTCTTCCATCTTTTCTCCTAGTTCATGTGAGTTCAACACTGTTAAGTAAGTAGTTTCTTCATTCCTTGGAGGTAGTCTGAGGTCTTGAGAAAATCTAGAAAGTATTTAAGGACTTTTGTTTATCCAGCAAAAACAACCTGAACCCTGCATCCCATCCACTCTGGATGCTGGACTTATGCTCAAGAATTTAGGACTATACGAAATGTTCTGTACATATTTAACATAACCACTCAAAAACTTCACTTATCTCTACCATGTACTGGATGCTCACATGTGAATTCAAAAACCTCTGGGCTTAAACTCTGCTTTTTCCAGATTTATCATGCAAATTGAGGCAACTTTTTGGTATTGTATTTCACTGAAGAAAATCTTTACAGCTGTAAGACAAAGTAAATATCACTATATATTCTGTTCCGCAAAAGGTGTGTGTTTAAGCTCTTATTTTTCCAGTGTAGCATATATTGTGTGTATAAAAATACTCTTAAGACATTTTTAATTCCTTTCATTTTAGTGGGTATCAGGTTGCTTCAGCTAAACGCTAAGCAAGCTAACAGGCTACATGTTGAAGATACTTGCTAAGGATTTGGGAAAAAGAAGGAATTCAATAAACCATCAGAATTGCTTGCAGTTTCTGGTGAGATCATCTAAGCCATTTCAGTTCAAAAAGCTTTTCAAGTGCATGCACTGTGCTCTCGTGTCCAAGTTTCTAAAGAATCCACAGCAGAAATATCAGAAACAGATGGGTTATCAACATATCCAACAAGTTTTTTTTGTATCCAGACTTTGATGATTCTGTGCGTGAGTCTTCCTGGAGTTATTTGGCAACAACACTTCCAAAGATTATCTGCAATTGTACTCATCTACCAAAAGTACTGAGACTGTATATAGAGTACAACCGCACTTAAAATATTAAAGTGCTCTTCACTCATTAGGAGACACCAACTGAGACCTGCTTAAAAAAGCAGCTGCTGGAGGCTTACTCACTCTGCCAGCTTGCAAGAGTACATGTGGATAAGTGTACCTGGAGAAGGTTGAGCCTTAAAGTTGAGGTACAAATAATGCAGTAACTCGGTCCTGAACATTCGTGCAGAATTTCAGCTGTAGGTGAGAGAAGTCTCTTCCAAATCAAAGCTGAGGATGGCTGGAACCTTACCCAAGAGGGTCCCATAAAGACATTGGCTGTTCAGCCTGGAGAAGAGAAGGCTCCAGGGGGACCTTATAGCGACCTTCCAATACCTGAAAGGGGCCTATAAGAAATCTGGGGAAGAAGAGCTGTTCACTAGGGCATGTAGTGATAGGATGAGGGGTAATGGCTTGAAACTAGAAAAGGGTAGATTTGGATTAGACATTAGGAAACAGTTCTTCAACATGAGGGTGGTAGATCACTGGAACAGGTTGCCCAGTGAGGTGGTGGAGACCCCATCCCTGAAGACATTCAAGGTCAGGCTTGATGGGGCTCTGAGCAACCTGATCTGGTAACATTGTCCCTGCTCACTGCAGGGGGGTTGGACTGGATGAGCTTTAAAGGTCCCTTCCAACACAACACATTCTGTGATCCTATGATTCTATGACATTGACATTCTTCTGCTATAGTGAATCGAGTGACACTCATAGCATAAACTTACATGAAGGTGACACAGAGCTGGTAAAAAAACCAAAACACAACACCCCCTGAGTCCCCTTGAAATGTACTTTATTTGGTAACATTAAACTGTGTGAGTCACGAATGGATGTAATCCCAGCTAGTTTTAAGTGTTGATTTAAGAATGAAAAATATGCGCTGTATTGTGGAATTCTATAAAGTGACATGTATTCATATACAAGGACACACGACAGTGTTTTATTAAAATAAAAAGCTTTAATACTTTTGCATTTAAAGATTTAGCAGAAAATAATTGCTACAAACATGCTACAACAACATACGTGTTGAAAAAGTTTTCAGTGCTTTCGAAGTTCAGCATTTTGGCAAAAATAAGTTTTTCTGTATATACTTCAGAAGTTGGTTATCATAATACTGATATAAAATACTTCATGTAGACTAAGGTCAGGTGCATAAAATACAATAAGTAATAAAACATACTGTTCGTATAAACATTTAAAGTATAAATTTCATTAGATAGCATGCAAATACTGCAATATTTTAAATGGCACTTAAATATAGATACTGAGAGTCTTTATAATTTTGCATCCAATATGAGATTCTGAAATGTACAAAACTATAAAAAGAACACATTTCTTCAATGAAGTCCAGCACTAGTAGAGAGCTTGATTGTCATTTTTCAAGCACTGAGCCCAATGTCCTGCAAGTCTTCACTCATCCAAGTAAAGACATCTACTGAAATAGGCCCAGGGTTAGATAGTTTTCTTCATAATAAAATATGAAAGCATATTTACACGAGAATAAACTCTTAATTTTTTGGTAAGGTAATTAAGTAGCAGCAATCTGTTTCTTCAAAAATTATGTTTAAAATAGGTGCGTGCTTCTCGTTGCCACTGATATGCATCTGAGTAATATAAAATTAACATTCTTCAATAAACTCAAAACACTGTTTTGTGCATTGCTGAAAAAACCAAGCCTATATAAGATCCCTTCTCAACAAAATAATCATAAATCCACAATGTCAGAACCTTCCAGAGTATTTTTATGTTTCCAAGAACAATGGAAACCAACCTAATTGTGCTGGAGAAGTCATCTGACAAGTAACGAATAAAAGAATCATGATTCCTAATACTTCCCATGATTCCTAATACTTTTGGTTCTTCATTGAAAATATTAGTTCATCATATCGTCTGCAACTTCTGATTTGCAGTGACCAACAATTCTGAATGTCCTTCACAATATAAAAGGCCGCAACACTCGTGCCTATTTTCGAGGCAGTTACATAGAACACATGAACCCTGACAAGGTGAAAGAAAGGCTTATGAACAGGGAGTGCAGAGCAGGCACCACTTGAACAGAAGCAGAATAAATGCTCAACGAAACCTGCACTTGAGATGCAATCAGAGCTGACAGCGGTACGTGCGATGCTAATGTTGGACTGTCTGAATTTATCAGGGACTCTATCTTCTCTGCTTCTTTATTGCAGGCTTCGATCTAAGAAAAAAAATACATTCTTTATCTTCTTGCCATGTAAACTGCTAATGCAAAAATGTTTCTAGGTAGCAAAATTCAGGAAAGAAAATTTGAGTTATTCCCATCAACACATAAGATTCATATAATTCTGGGGAGTATTTCCTAGAAAACATATCAGAGCTCTTACTGTAGACTTTGGTACTCTGAAAACCACTGCAGAAACCCTGAGTAGTAGCAAAAGGGAAGGAGAGAAACTACAGACAAGTTTTGCATTTTGAATGTTGACACCACAGTAAATTATAACTAAAGTAAGTACCTCTAGAATTGAGGAATTCCTTCCTGACTGACCAAGATATTGCCTTGACGTCTGCAACACTGGAAAAAAAAATCAGGATTTTCTACTTATTGGGCTTTTTCTTCCAAATCAGGGAAAACTGATTTATTTTATGGGAAAGGAAGAGAAGAATGGAAGTAATAGGAAAACCTGAGAAAACCCAAGTTTCCAGGTTTCCATTCTCCCACATGATGATAGTTACAAACTGATGTCAGAAAATCCATTTTTTACCACCTTACTGCAACCTAGGAACCAATTTAGTACTAAGTCTCTTTAACAGCTTTGGAAGCTGCCTCTGGTGAAGTTTTAACTTGACAAACTTAGTATCTGGATGCCCAAAGCTCTGAAAGTTGAGGAAATTATAGCTCAAAGGGTATCACCAGTGAGAGGAGCAGCTCCTCCGTGGTTTCAGGTGGCCCCTCTGATTTCAGAGAATCTCCTCCAAGAAGTCTGGTACCCCCTGTTGCAGATGGAGCGAGAGCTGACCAGGTTGGCAAGGCTCAAGTCTCCTTGTCTCTTAAGTCCTGAGAACATTTTGGGCTATTTCTGCTGAAGGAGAAGACATAAGCTGGAGCTGACTTGGACATAACAGGGTTGGCTCGAGTAGCACGGGCAAAATACACACAATATATATATCTGCCTGAGAAGCAACCACTCTATGAGATACCGCAGCTTGCAAAGTTTATGGCAGTGATTCTGTCTCCTCACATTATACCATAACTTGAGCCCATCCCAGAAACAATACTGAGCACGCAAAATTAAACTGTAGAAATCAAATGAAACTGGAAAGCAGCCATCCATAAGAAATAAACAAGGAAGTCTGCCTGAATTTGGTTTGTATTGTAAAAGATGAGAGAGAGACTGTGGGCAGGTTTTCTTTCCCGTTCCTTTCCAAAGCTAAATCCTTCATTTTACAGCAGTGCACACGAAGATGTCAGGTAACATAATGAGCCAGCCAGAGCACCTGATCCCCAAAGGGACTTCATTATAAAGTGCTGTCAGCAGGGCCAGGCAAGACTATGGGAAACAACTATGAAATGGCAAGGAATTACGCTCCTTTTAACAGGATGAAGATATCCTCACTCTCACTGGTCCTGCCCAGGTTCTCAAGCAGAAAGTAAACCCAAAGCAACAGCTCCAAGACAATAATAACGCAGGACATCGCCAAAGCCTTGCTTCTGTTGCTCTGAGCTGCTCCTAAGGAAATACTGTAACAACTTTGAGCTGCATTTGTTGGTTTACTTTTAGAGTTTACTAGTGTGAGTGTTAAGTTCTTGTTCGCTAGCATGGACTAGCTATGACACAGCAAGCTGGGCAGTTTATTGGAATGTTATTTCCTTTTTAAGGTTGTAATTGCATTTTGGCATCTCCCAGCACTTCTCACCATAGGGTGGAAAGGAATATCAAAACGAGAATGGTCTTGGAATAGTATCACCAGATCCTCTTTGGTATCAACTATTGCTTAACATCAAGACATGCACAATGCACCTAATTCCACACATACTTCAATCTACTTTTAACCATTACACTGGAGACAAAGGAGTACCATTTCATATGCAGGTATGCATTTAATATACATATATATTATATTTAATAAGAGATCTTTCAGTAATTTATTTCTTTTCATCCATTTGTATTTTCTGCTACTTTAGCCACAAAAGACTGACGGTTCTGCATTTACTAATTTTTAAACAAAAAGTCATATTACTCTATCCTTGGCCTTCCTCCACCTCCTCCCTCTGGTTACCCACACTCAAAAGCCTCTTACCAGAAAAGCAGAACTCTCCAGACCCATTTTACAATCCCTAATACTCGCTATTCAGATCTGAGAACTCCCCATGTATTCAGTACAGAGAAAAGTGCACAATTTTAAAACTGCCATATTGAAAATAATAAAGTGTACACATATAAAAATGAAGTAAATCCATAGTGGGTAAACAAAATAACAGCACAGTTTACCTGCAGTGGTTTGGGGTTTTGATCCACGGGAATGATGAGAATCACAATTTCGGACTCTATGCTTAAGTATCCAAACACATCACACTGTGGCACGGAGACATGCAGGCGGATCTTTTCAAGTATATTAAGTACTGTTATAGGCTTTTTATTTGTTACCTGGGAGAAAAAAAAGAACTTTGTAGGTGATGTGATATTATGCAAAATTACATTTCTTTTCAGTTCTAAAAACTTTGTCATGTTGTAAAATGTTGTTTCAGCCATTAAACTACTCACTTGTCATCCCTAAGCAAAAAAAAAAAAAACAAACACCAAAACCACCACCCCCAAAACCATAAAAAAGTGAAAACAATGAGAAAAATCTTAAATTAACCACGGATTTGATTTGTGTTGCTCTCCACTTTCATGGTTAGTTTTTATACATGTAAGTACCTCAAAATAATGCAGGTGGTTATCTGGTACAGTGGCTTGTACTCTGAAGCTGGGAAGCAAGAGGCAGAGCAACCCTAGCAGCCAGCACTCCTTTACTGTCACAGAACCTGTTCCAAGAGCCACCAGAAATGAAGGGCTATGGCTTTGTGAAGACAGAGATGTGTCTGTATATATGTGTGTGTGTATATATATACATATATATATATCTATATATCTATCTGTGTGTGTGTGTGTACATGAGACATTACAAGATCGCTACGTAACTACCAGGTAAATATACTTTTCTCTCAAAACTGTTATCTCTGCTTTGCGGTCTATAGTAATTTGACTATAGATGCTCAGTCTGTTTAAGGACTGCCACACCTTAAAGGTTTTTCACCCTTTTTGCAGGCCACTTCTGGATGTGTTGAACAGTACAGACACCAACACCAACATTTCACTTGTGACTTCTCATCATTCTGTTGTGTTCTGTTCTCTAGCTTTAGCGGCAAGAGATCCATCCTTCCTAGCCTACTGTAGCTTTGTTTCTTTTGACCACTGGTACAGGATCTTAACAAATGAAAATCTGGGAAATCCAAGTAGACTACAAAAATCAGATTTGCCAAGTGTCACACAAGACTTCTTTTACCAGATCTTTGAGGCATTTCCTTGTCATAGCTCCATTAAAATGCAGCCTGACATGCTGACTGGTCAGCAAACCCAGTACAAGCAGTCTTAAAACAGAAGCAGATGGATAACTTAAGGATGATCTTAAGACCTGCATAGATGCTGAATTTTGATTCCTGCTATCTTTACAAAAAAAAAAGGTCAGAAGGATGGCAGGAGAAAAAAAGAGTCAGATTTACGGAACTCTACAGTAACTGAAGCAGTTTATTCTCATAGGAACCACCTGTCTGAACTAAAACAGGCACGTTACTACTCCTTGCCATTTTGAGTTGGTTAAAGTGTACACCAGCATTTCTAGCAACAATTCCATCTATCTGAGACTTAATAATCTCCAGTACAACAGAGGAATACACTGCATGTATACGTACACTGTCAAAAGCAAGAGCTGCACACCAATCCTACACTTTTATTGATGGAACCAGAGGAGATCAATGTTATTTACAATCAATTCATGTAGATGACAAAAGTATCAAATCTACTCAAATACACAGTTGGGCATCTTCTCTTGTATTATTAGGAGATATTAGCTGGCCTCTGCAGTAACAAAGGCACAGAGCTTCTAACTGTGCTCAGGGCAGTGCCACCCCATGCAGCCTCCAGGAGGCTGTGATCAGTTAGAGATCATTTCTGGGGCTTATTGAATGACCCCGATTCAAGTTTCCACAGAAGAGTGCTTCAGTCAAACTTCTGTGATTTCTAGTATGTGCTAAGAGAATGCTGACCTGAATGTTTGAAAGATCACATATTTTAAACTTAAAGATATGTATATGAGTTCTGAAAAGACTGTGTATTGTGGTGTTAGTTAAGCAAGAGAAGAGAAAATCAGCAAGACTGTGGTGACAAAGGGAAGAAAAAAGAGAGGGGAAAAAAGAAGGAATAAAAAGCAATTACTAAGTACCCTAATACCTGGATTAGGGTACTTAGTAGGTGAGAGGAAAGTAGTTATCACCAACTACCTGAATAACTACTTGAGTAAGTCAAATTCTTTAACTAGAAAGCCTTATTCTAACTAGAACTGAAAATTCTCCACAGTCACATGTTGTCATGTATGAACTGAGAAGCTGCAGTGGTCGCTGTGTCCTTGGTACCATTGCAGATGACAACTGGAAGACACAGGGTGCAGTCATGACCTTACAGATGCTGTTACTGAGCAAAACCAGTCAACGTGCACACATGCACAAAAAAAATCTGACAGGAGATCAGAAGAACATCAATAAGCAGCGCACCCAGATGATGGCCAACCACACACTGGGCTGCAACAGCAAGCACAGAGCCAGCGGAAGTCACTGTCACCCTTTAGTTACGCCCCCTCCTAGACCACACTGATGCTCTGGAGAGAGTCCAGCCACATGTGGCATGTGGCATCTCTACTCCTGGAGGTTTTAAAAACTCAGCTGGCCAAGCTGATCTAACTGGAGTTAACTTTGCTTTGGGCAGGGGGTTGGACTTCACCCCTCCAGGGGTCCTGTTCAAGCTAAATTTTTCTGTGTTTTTACAATAGCTAATTTTCTCTACTTCTAAACATACAAATAGGTTAACGTAATTTTATATTGTTTTGAGGAAGTTATCTTTCTTCTTGATATTTAAAAAAATCATGTGCAGATGTGAACATGAATTGTTTTGCTTCACTAGGCAGGATCATCATATTACATTATTTTGTTGTGATGTTGTGCCAAAAAATCAAGGATCCTGCTCTGTTCCATATACTGAAGCACAAAAGCAGGGGTCACTAAAGTGCAATCCTTTTATACACCACATGGGGAATCTGGGTCTAGCATGTCGTGTTCAGTGATAGACAATCAACATCACAAGATCCGTCTTACGCTAGAGGGTTTCAAAGAGCAGCAATGACGGATGCTGGTGCCTAACAGAGACGTTAAATTAAACCCAAAACTGTAGCTGATGAGCAACAAAATCAGTGACAACTCTGTAGATAACCCAAGGAATGTAAAACAATCCAATTTGAACATAAGACAATGTCAGAACTCAGTTGCCTACATGAGAAAATAGTGAGCTAGCAGAGTAACCGTAACGAAAAGGCCATAAGTAACAGATATGCACTGCATTACCACCACAGGATAGGTGCAATTCCCATTGCACTTGTCTTTACTATTACAGGTCATTTAAACTGAAAACCAGAATATGCTTGTTTGTGCCTACTCTAATTCTGTTTTTCTTTGCATAGTAACTGAATTTCTACACCTAAGACAAAGTATAAACAGTAAAAAGAGAAAAATCAAATCACACAATATCTGCTGAAATGTAATAGGTTTTATAATGTGTTAATTTTTCAGGAGAGAGCATACAGTAACTTGGCTTCTTCTTGTAACATTTAACATAAAGCATGATTGAACTGTTTACCCTTGCAAAAGTATCCAGCTTGTCCTTGTCATACAAGATTCTCAGCATTCCAGCACACAGTGGACAGCAGGCTCCTATGTGAATAAAATAATCTCAGAAATAAAAGCAAATAGTCTTTTCTCTTTTAAGTAAGCAGTGGTCAAAAGTTGAACGTTAACTGAGAATGAAAACAGCAAAACTACCAAAGCAAAGTAAATGTTTCAATTTGATAGCAAAATTGCATTTGATTTTTTGATGTTGAAAACATTTATAATGCAAAAGCAGTCACCTTTCAGCACACATTTACTACTATCAGCATGAATCAACAAGATGAATTTTTGTTTCAAGATGATACATTATTGTAAGCTAAAAACCACAGGCACTTTGCATACTACAAGCCAAGGTTTTGTGTGGACATATGCAACTACAGAAAGTAGGAATTTCAAGAGCTAGGACATGAGAGAAGCAATTATGCCCACTGCAAACATTAACTTATGCAGTTCTATCACGTCAGAGGTTAGAATCTTTATATAATAAGGGGGGAAAGAAAGACTTGCCTGACAGATCTGTGCTTAACTCAGAAGCATGTCATATTTCTCCTACTGTTTTTCCTCACCATCTCAGAAATCAAAGGGCTAGTATTTCAACTGTCTACCCATGAGTGCGTATTTAATTCATCCCCCAACCTATATGTAATTGACATTCACACAGTGACTTTTACAATATTAAATGCAATACCAAAGCACAAAGACCCTTTCTCATTGAATTAGAAAAATGCATAAAACTGTTTCTTTTTAAAAACCGAGCTTTCCTTGCTCTGCATATTACCTATGATTAGTTACTGACTGTTTCATAAAGGAAGTATTTGTGAAAACAATAAAAAACCCAGTTCAAAGCAGCACAACTACAAAACTATTCCTACTGTATTTACAGTACTGTGAAAGGGGAAGACATGTGGTATCTTACTATGTCTTCTAATTAAATATCATCTTTGTCCTTCTGGGAACTCTACTTTGACAACAGAGTTTGGCATTCCAGTGTGGTATTTGTGCTGCTACTTCAGAAAAACTACTTGTCCGATTCCCAGTGACATTCTACCCAAGACACCACAGACCTCATTCATTTCTCCCACATCAGTCCTGTGGGGACAGCTGCAAGTTTCTAAAGACTGAAGGAGCATGCACTTCAGAATTACTCAGCTGAGTCCCAATACTGGCTTGTTCTAGCCCTAAATAAATATCTGTACTTCATCTTTTTTTAGACAGAATCACAGAATGGTTTGGGTTGGAAAGGGCCTTAAAAGACCACCCAGCCCACCCCCCTGCCATGGGCAGGGACACCTCCCACCAGACCAGGTTGCTCAAAGCTCTGTCCAACCTGGTCTTGAACACTTCCAGGGAGGAGGCATCCACAACTTCCTTGGGCAACCTGTGCCAGTGTCTCACCACCCTCACAGCAAAGAATTTCCTCCTAATATCTAGTCTAAATCTACCTTCTTCCAGTTTAAAACCATTCCCCCTTGTTCTATCACTACCTGCCCTTGTAAAAAGACCCTCCCCAGCTTTCCTGTAGGACCCCTTCAGCTACTGGAAAGCCACGATAAGTTTCCCTCAGAGCCTTCTCTTCTCCAGACTGAACAGCCTGAACTCTCTCAGCCTGACCCCATAGGGGAGGTGCTCCAGCCCTATGATCATCTTCTGGACCTGCTCCAACAGCTCGATGCCCTTCTTATATTGGGGCCCCCAAAGCTGGATGCAGTACTCCAGGTGGGATCTCACGAGAGCAGCGTAGAGGGGCAGAATCACCTCTCTTGACCTGCTGGCCACACTTCTTTTGATGCAGCCCAGGATGTGGTTGGCCTTCATCTGGTGGGCTGTAAGCGCACACTGCTGGCTCATGTTGAGTTTTTCATCTACCGATACCCCCAGGCCCTTCTCCTCGGAACTGCTCTTGAGCCATTCCGTGCCCAGCCTGTATTTGTGATTGGGATTGTTCCTACCCAGATGCAGGACCTTGCACTTGGCCTTGTTGAACTTCATGAGGTTGGCACGGGCCCACCTCTTCAGCCTGTCCAGATCCCTCTGGATGGCATCCCTTCCTTCCAGTGTGTCAACTGCACCACCCAGCTTGGTGTAATCCACAAACCTGCTGAGACTCTGCTCGATCCCACTGTCCATGTCACTGACAAAGACGTTGAACAGTACTGGTCCCAGTGCCGATCCCTGAGGAATGCCACTCGTCACTGGTCTCCATTTGGACATTGAGCTGTTGACCGCAGCTCTCTGAGTGCGACAATCCAGTCAATTCCTTATCCAGTGAGTGGCCTGTTCATCAAATCCATGTTTCTCCAGTTTCGTGACCAGTATGTCATGCAGGACAGTGTTGAATGCTTTGCGCAAATCCAGGTGGATTATGTCAGACACCTCATTTTAGAAGACTCTTTTAAAGTCTAAGTTTTGCTCCAAATACATGCCTAGCCTGAAGACTGTCACGTATCAGCAGTAAACTTCAGCAACAAATGAACATACCTGGTGCAACAACCGGTTTGCAGCCGGTGGCAGAGAGCTGAGGACATTTAACAAAGGCACACTCTGTATGGAAACCGTAGTCTGAGAGAGCACCCACAGCTTGACAGGGTCCGTAATAGTCCACAGCCACACGGTCGGAATAGGCAGCACAGACGCTGCTGTAGGTTTCCCCATTGTGTCCACACACAGGTTCCACTGATTTGCAAAAGGGCTGAAACACATAGAAATACTTCAAAGATCAATATATTCATGCTACAGACAAAAATTCAGAGTAGTTTTAACAGTAGGAAAAACAAAGTTAATAGGAATTTGCTGATTATAGTCTCAAACATTCAAAAAAGCAGGAAATCTAGAGTAGATAACCAGTTTATGAATGGGTAATAAATGCAATGAATAAGTACTTAAAGAAGGTGACACAAAAATGTACATTTCTCAGATTGCAACTTACAAGACATGTTTTGGGAAGCAACAATTTTGTTCTGTGCTAATGTTTAAATAAAATGGCCATGTAATTGAAATTAACTTACTTATTAAATTAATTAGACTTAATATTATTATAATGTTATTAAGTAATAAATAAAATATTAGGAAAACTCATTTCTTGTAAAAAATCAAAGCAAACTGTAATATAGTTTCTTCCTATTCCACCTGTGCACATACATTAGACCAACACATTTAAGAGGCCAAATGCCAATAAACTTAAGCTTCTGAACAAGGACAGAAGGAAATGGAGTTGCTGACTCTCTGGAGAGAGGAATGACTAAGACTTTTGCTCAGTCTTATGAGATGACACAACTCAGTCTATAATTTCTTGCTAAGGTCTAAACATTTTATTAAACTAACTAATATTTCAAGTAAGTCATCATAGCTACATGATCCCTGTATACCCTTCTAAAACAGCAAGATAATTACAGTTTGTGTTACACACCAAAGATAACAACAAAACAGATAAAGGACAAGTAAATGTGAGCACCCCAAATAGTTTCACATCTTACAGTCATCTTCCCTATAAAAGGAAGAGCGAAAACTTAGTGCTACCAGTGTCAAAGACTTTGTGAACACGGATGCAACTACACACACAACTGCTGCAGAAAAAAACCAGCCATGCAATATTCCTTTGATTCTTACTGTTCAAGGGCTGAACTTTCTCTGAGTATCTCATGAGATATCTGATGTGCAATGAGAAGAATTATCTGTACTTAACGAGGTTGCTGAAAAAGGGCAAGAAAAAGAAGGTATAAAGACAGCAAGGCAGAAACTAGAAGTGGGTTAAAAGAGCAACAGCATTTCTAATACAGAAAAACCCTGAAAAAATGTTCAGTACTTCTGGTTTCACTGGGATAGAAACATAGAATCAGTTTTCTATTCAGGAATGCTGCAGTTTTGAGAAGACTACAGCACCTGATTCAGTGGGAACAAAGTTGATAAGACACTTTGGTTTGCGTATTTAATGTTAATAATAGTTTCTTACTACTATGTTATTACATGCTTTCATTTCAACCCACAGGTGTCCTTTCCTTTTCCCGACTCCCTTCCTTGGGTGAAGAAGGTCACTGGGTGATAGAACAACTGCCTAAATTATGACAACTTCTAAGAATACCCATCAGCTGAGACCAAGAGAAGGCCTCACATTAATCTTCATAATTAGAGAAAAACCTGGAGATGAACAGCCTATAAAGGGTAAAGCCAGCAACTTTGAAAAGAGTAGCTGCTGACTTTTCTCATAAAGTGAAAGAAATAGCTTGTCCACCAACACTGTAGGGAGAGGTGGGATGGAAGAACTACACTTGATCCTAATCCTTCTCAGGGATTAATATGAAGACTAATCCAACCCAGACCAACTAAAGAAAATGTTACAGACTGCTTAGTCTCTAACAAAACTTCGGTGAAAATGAAAAATGAACTTGGGGCACAGAAACCACACAAGGTGCTGAAGACTTTCTATGACTGGGCATTTATTTTTGTTTTAAACAAGTTCAAATTGGTAAAAAGTGGCATTTAACTAACCAAGGAAGTGCACTAATTACTGCAAACATACCTCAGTGCAAGCTTTAGCAGTGAAAAATATGAAAAAATTAATATAAATAGAGTATTATCCTCAAGAAAGCATAAGTAAAGCTTTTGATTGGTTTCGAGACAACTGTTAATTAAAGCAGAGAAACACTTGACAAAATTCCGAATATAAATTTGTGAGTTATTTTTATACTAGTGAGAATTACTTTTTTAAAGAATTACTTTCAATGAGAACATTGTGTAAGCTACAAACCCCAGAATATTGTGAAGTTGAACATTAGAGAACAAAGAAGATTTGGTATTTATTGCTAGAACCACTTCCTACCTGGCATGGTCCTCGGTATGCTAAACTTTTTCCTTTCTGGTACAGAGTACACAAGTTGCTGTATTCCACATTGTCTGTGTCACAGACAGGATCCCGTGTCTGGTCACAATTTAACTGCCTTGGCACACATTCATGCTGGCTACATTCGAACTTTCCAAAACTAGTCAGGCAAACTTGTTTATTTGGTATGCACCTGCATAAAGTAATAATAATTTCATATCATATAACTGTTTGTTTTTTTCTTTTAAGTCTCAAAACATTCAGGGAAAATACATTCAGTGAAACCTTTTCCAGTGCTTTACAGGTAACTATGGATCATCAGAGCTGCAAGAAATACGTGTGATAAACAATCAGCATAGCCAATTTTACATCTCATCACAAACCTGAAACTGGTTCACACCACGTTTAGTTCATGTGTGTGAACACAACTACAGTTTCCACTAAAATTAATCTTTTACCGGGTATTTTTCAACAGATTTTCAAAAAAGGCTTGGAGAAACTTCTTATCTACTCCCAAGCCACATTTTGTAAATGCATATTTAAGGAAAACTAAACAAAACATCAGAACAGTGAACTGCAAGAGGAAAAGATTAGATTGCAGAGGTCTAGCCTCAGCCTTCCTTGAGAAGGCAGTGAAAACAAGACTTACAAGATAATATGGTTTCAATTACAAATATTTAATTGGATTCTTGCTTTGTAGGTTCAGTTTATTATACCGCATTCAATCTTGGAGATGACTGCAAACAAGTGGAAAAACCTAGCAATAACACACTTCCCTTCTTTGGCATGCCATCCTCCTCAAGCCTTCACAGATAAGAGCAGCAATAAACAGCAGAAATTATTTCCTCTTTATATTAAATATGTACCTTCAATGGTCTTACTCACAAAACATTTGCCATATGCCCTTCAACACATCCCTCTGCTAGAGAAATGCAACTCAAAAGATTTTGACGGACAGAATGATGACGGCCAAATGGCTTTTTTAACAATCTCCTCCTTCTATAAATGACAACAACGCTACCACTGGATTATGTACAATAGATCCTTATTCTCTGTGAGTGCTGCTGCCCTACACATTACACATTTTCCTTTTTTATTAGGGAAGACTCAGAAATTCTGCAATTTAAACACTTTACAAGTGGAATGTAAGATCTTAAGCAGATTCCAAGCACTTCAGAGGTGTAAACTAAACATGGACATTTCAAAATTCTCTGTTATCAAACTGACCCAGAAAAACATACTGTGTACAGCCCTTTATTTAAAATAAAAGTTGAAGTTCTAAGCATAATGGCTCTTCTGTAAAATTGAAAAAACTCTCTATACTTTCCAGAACAAAATTTAAAAGGTAAAAAGTGTATCTACACAATGCAGCTTTGAAATTCCAGTTTTTAGTGCCACAATGTCTATGACAGCTACAAAACTACAGTGTTTTCTCTGCAGTTTTCTGCATCAAGGCACTTAAAGTGCAGAAGAAGGAAATAAATAAAATTGCTACAATCAGTTTTCATGAAAGCACAGTATTACACAACTTCTTATGGTGACTTTCTTTCAAAACAGAAAAAATGAACCAAATCAAAGGAGGCTGCAGTATTGCACAACACTGAGAAAATTGAAGACAGAGACCAGTATTACGAGCCACAGCCTTTGATTTTGGTCTGATTTTGTTTTCTCCTGACATTAGCACAGAGCATATTTTTATTTTATTATGTTCATGTATAGAGATTTTGGGTTTTCTGTCATTAAAACTCAAGTCTTTCAGATTGATTGGTATTTTCCTGTTTTAGAGATAAAAAGCACAGATTATTGACTGAATAAACGAGACTGAATCCAAGTCTTGAATTTAGGTGTGGGGTTGTTTTTTTAAACTACTAAAGAAGGTGTGAAACAAAGCAGCAAAATGCACTTACTGCTATTCCAAAAAAATCTGATTCTCATTTTTTAAAAGTATACATCAGTTCTCTTCTACTGCTAAAGCTGAGATCTGCATAATTAATTGAAACGATAGAGCACTACATAAACAGAACCAAGAATTGGCAGTTATTACAGTCCATTGCTAACTACGATAAATAAAAAGTAGCTACGTCCAACATTATTTTGATTGGAGTATCCCAAAAGTAGAATGTTACTACAATATACAACACATTCAAAGAAAAGGTAAACCTGCTTCATGAGTAGATGATGCCAAACATTTTGCTCTTACCTCTGATTTTTATTGCACGGGTTAGGGTTACAAGGATCCTTGGAAATGCATGATCCAAACTCAAACTGATTGTCTTGGAGCCCAACACAACGAGCTATACATGCGCTTGGATACGTGCGTCCATTCTGACCACACACTGGTACAAACTGGTCTACGCAGTTACATGGCAAACCTGCAAGAGCAACACACAAACCAGGAATTTGGTGCACATTTATTTTCTGTGATGGAAGATACACAAGGGTTCACTAAGATACCTTTGCCTTCCAGCAAATGCAAAGATGTGCCCTATCTTCAGTCACTTCCTCCCTCTTGTAATTTAGTAATGCTGTAGCACACATGCACTTTAAAGTAGTATTAAGGGAAGTTTCTGCCCTGCCTCCTCACGGATTCTACTCAGCTTTCTCCATTTCCCCCTCAAAACTCCTTATCTCTTGTCCTCAGTGGCATTACCCTGTCTCTAACTATTTTTACATATAAACTGAGCTTTTAACTTTCAGTACTGCTATTTGTTTACAGGTATGTGTTTTTTCTGAAGTTCAGGTTGGACATGAGAAAAATAAATATTTAAAAGAGTATATTAATAACAAATTATTAGGTATTTTCCATTAATACTGTAGAAAGATGTTAGAAGCTAATCCTCATTCTAAGAGTATTAAGCTTACAGTTTCCATGCTTTGGAAAGTTACCTGTAAACTTCCGACGTTCATCTTCTGAACTATGCTCAGTTAGACACTGACGTGTAGAACATATCAAGTTTCCAGCAAAACATGAACAGACATTACAGTCTATATTAAAGGATGTTCCATGGCCTTGAAAGAAATTAAGTAACTACAATTAATTGAAATACGCCAGAAGACTATACACTCATATGTATTACATAGATACTACCTTTTCAATATTAAATGTTCCTGTAATTTCCCTTACTCATTCTCTTTTCCCACTGAAATCACAGAATCACAGAATGGTTTGGGTTGGAAAGGACCTTAAAGATCATCCAGTCCAACCCTCCTGCCATGGGCAGGGACACCTCCCACCAGACCAGGCCGCCCAAAGCCCTGTCCAACTTGGCCTTGAACACTTCCAGGGAGGAGGCATCCACAACTTCCCTGGGCAACCTGTGCCAGTGTCTCACCACCTGAATAATGAAGAAATGTCTATCTTTTGTAAGATTTCAAGCTTTGCTTTATTCGTTTAAAAAAAAGGTCTGTTCACATGTGTTGTTGGTTAATTAGTTAAACAAGGAAGCAAGCACTTTATCCTTTCAAAGCCTGTATAAGTTAGGTTTTCTTTCTTTTTAAGAAAAATTTAAAGCTGCAATAAGAATTACACTCAGAAAACAGAGTAAGTGGTAGTGTAGTACATAGTACTTCTATAAATTCTGGCTAGCAAGATCCATATTTTTAAAGGTAAAGCTTTTGTAAATATACATTCTTCTCCTAATTCTATGTAAGACTGCTAAACTTTCAGCCATAGTCTCATACACAATGCGAGGCTCCTGTAGGGCTCATTTCTTTCCTGTGTGCATACTTTTTGTCAAGAGGTAAAAAGTGCCAATGCTTCATTCCAGTCTTTATTGCTTTGCAACATCCATTGTATTTGTAATTTCAGACTCAAGAAGCATTACCCAGTTCTAGATTCAGCACAAGACACACAAATAGAGAGGCCTGGGTTTCTCCACTGGCTTTCAGAAAGGAGCCATTAAAAATGCAGCTGATGCCATTACAGCTGCTTTTAAAGGATGGAGCAATCTGCCTAGTTTTTGCATTTTGTAAGTCAGTAAATTTTTCACACCTGAATCTAAGAATCAAACTGCAAACTTCAGGAATTTTTCTTCAATTTAGCAATTTCAGTTTGGTTTTGTGAACTGCCCATATGACTGCTCTTCACTGTGTTGTATGTTTTATTTAAAATCAACTCATGTTGGTGACAGACGACCTATCCATAAGACTGACAAGAGACACACAGCTCTTCAGTAAAACATAAGAGTAATCGTGCCTTACAGAATAAGGCAATTCTCTCCCTTTTGAAAAGGTTGAGATTAAGGATTAGAAATTTTGAAAAACGGGGCACAAGGAAAATCCTCAGCATCTGAGCAATTTGGAAGAAGTACTCCTAGACAAATGATGGCAGAACAAGAGGAGGTGGAAGAGAAAGCTGTAGCACAAAAAACTCAGTTTAAAACACAGTACTACCCAAGGAAGAAGCAATTTGTCTGCAGGGAGGAAGAAAAACTTCCAAGATTTGAAGGTAGTGTCAAATACAGTGTCTCTGAGGTGAGTCTTCAGAGTAAAGAGTAACTTGAAAATTTTGCAAGACTTTTGGCTTTCACTATCAAAGTGTGCACACAGCAAACTGTCCTCTTCAGCAGTAGTCGTTTCATATTTGGAGTCAATTCACAGCACACAAAAAACCCCAAGCATCAGATAAAGCATTCAGAGTTGTTTGGTTTATGGAGAATATTATTTAAAACAACAGTTCAGCTTTTATGACTGAACGCTACATTTTTGCAACTGATTTATAAACCAATTAAATATAGTAACTACAGAAAGTTCATATGGTAATCATACATTTTAAATTATTTATTTTCAATACATCATCTAACACATTTGGCATCTAGTAATTTTTATCTTGCATTATAAAATACCTAGAGTCTTAATCACATATTGTTGTTACAGTTACCACAACACGTGACAGCTGTACGCTGTGCAAACATAACACACAAACAACTTCAGACATTTCTGTCATTATTTTCACAAATTTCAAGTTTCATTGGACAGAATGGTCCATAAAAGGTTTCAGTCACCATTTAAAGAACATATTTGCTAATGACTGTACTTTAAAAGTATCTACTTTCACCAGATACTTTCTATAACTGCCCATCAAATATATCATTAAAGTTAAGATCTTTTCAGTGTTCTGCTTCCATGAACAAATAGTACCAATATGGTAATATAAAATAAGTTTTAAAAGTATGTTTGGCTGACTTCTATCTCCTTTGGATTAGCAAAAAAACTCCAAAACCAACAAAAAACCAAACCTAAACAATACAACCCCAAAATTACAAGCTGTAAATGCATGGAACATTACAGACAGACTTTCCTGAATGACGAAAATAATAATACAGTTAATTACTTAGCTCCACTTGGTATATTTTAACAGAAAAATATCTCTCAATTACCTACTCTTTCATGATTTCAGGGTTTGGTTTACAATCAGAGAACTATGTTTGTGACAAATGTAACTACAACAAGTGCCTTGCTTCTTAAGATTTACTAAAAGTGAAAATAACTTTCTTATTACGTGGCAGAAAAAGTTATTTTTGACTTATCAGGTATCTTTGACTTGCTTTAGTTATGCTTGGATGTCACTCTGACAGTATTTCAAAATGACTAAACAATGGCCGGTACTGAAGTACATAACTGTTCATCAGCAGAAAAGCTCTTGCTCGCCAAATGATTCAAAGACATGAGCTTCAGATGGGTTACAGCTCAGAACAGACTCCATTTCATATTCAAGACATTTTGTAAGATTTTCCTTATCTTAGTAGTAGCTGTTTATTTTGTTTTCTTTTTCTTTTTCAAAGACAACAGTGCCAGTTTCATGACAAAAATACTCCTTTAATGCTCTGAAAATAGATCAGTATAGTCTCTTAAGAGGATTTATTTATCAAGTCTCTTTCAGGTACTTTGACTGACAGATTAGGTAGAACCCAATTAATGCTCGCTACCCATGCCAATTTAATCTCTGAACAGTAACAGCAAAGTTATTTTAGCAAATTAATAATTTAAACCTAAGTAAAGAAAGAGACAGCATTCTTTTATTGTTTAAATAAAAAGCTCTTCCTCTTACAGTTACTTCACAGAAGGAAATCAGCATGAGGTCTAGACCCCACCAATGCTGAGGAAGACTTTAAAAAACCGGTGTTCGATATGGCTTTGTTATCATGATTATGTGTTTACATGTTCATTTTTAAGCATAAAAATGTTAGCCCCACTGATTAATATGTTAATAAAAAAGTTAGCCCCACTGATTAATATGTTAAACTATAATTCTTATTTAATATAAATTTCACTAAAGAGCTCAGTAAGTTCTTTTTCTGAAATGCATAGGCCACTTTGAGATACTTAATTGCAGGCTACGAAGGTTTCGAAGAAATCCAAGGGCAGAGGACAGTCTATGGAAGGTACACATTTCTAGTATATTTGTACACATGTTGAACACGTCAGTGCTGTGCGTGCCACTAACAGCACTAACTTCTGTCTGCGGTGATCACTGTGGCTGGCCGTGGTAGCAGTGTGTGTATGTGCCTCTGTGCATGTGACCATTGGGAACACATCCAGTGACTGCTGTTTTTGTTCACGGCTAATTTAGACTTCAACAGCTATTTTGATAAAACTAGTTTTATGTGACTTTTACACCTCCAGCTTGGTCTGTAGTAGGACCATACAGTGAACACCTGATCAATACACAAAAGCAGCACTCAGAAAAGTCAGTAACAACAACAAAAGACAAGATTTTTCTTGCACCCCTGTTCCTTGCAGAGGAAGTTAAAAATCTAAGCTGAGCATCCTCTTCCCAGCTGATGTGTTAGCGAACCTGCCTCACAAGTAGCTCTTGGACAGACAAATGCTATTGACTCTGTAAGACCAGAAATATTCACCAAAAACTGCCAACAAATTCAGGTGTGAAATACCTGCTAATATGAGAGAACTTATTTGTAACTTCTTGCTTTAAACTTCCCCAGACTTTAGACACCAATGCAAGTAGCTAATATACATATGAATATATATATTTTAAAGCATTCTGTGGATAATAAAGATAAGTAAACTTAATTTTGTGCAACATGAATGGCATAAAAGTATAAAAGTTTGCATCAGTGAACACATCTCTAAATATGGTACACTGGGGGAAGGAATCAGTTTTTTGTGCAAGTCACAAAACAAATCTTTTAGGATTATCTGAAGGAGTCAGTAGGCATGTGGACAACAGAAAATTATGTTGATACACTTCAATACTCATCAGATTTAATAGCTCTTTAACATAGGCTTTCAAGAAAAAAGCAGAGATAGGAAGAAGAGGTGCTCACATGGATAAATAACTGTGAAACAGAGTAAATGAACAATGAAGGGAGGTCACTGGAAGAGTCCCCATGATCTATACAGTGGCTGCTCTGTTCAACATATCTATATGAGATCCAAAAACCAAATGCAAGCACTTACATGACAAAGCCTATCAATAACATTAAGGTACAAATGACCAAATAATGAACTGCAAGAAAATCTAAGGATACAGCAGAAGAAATTAATTTTACTGAACATGAAGTGATTCTCTACAATTCACACAGTGAGCTGTAAGCCGACCATTTCCATTTAAGAACTGGGCCATGGTGTTACAATAGACAGCTCTGTGAAAGCATGACCTCAATAGAATTAGTAGCCAAAAAAAGACAGTGTTCAGAATAATTATGAAAGGAACATCATTTTGCTATTACATACACTTGACTGGGCACTTGGATTGTGAATAGTGCATGAAGTTCCAGTTCCCATTTCAAGGACAAGAAAAAGTCACACAGTAGGGTAATAAGTATGATCAAAAAGCATACAATTGTTTTCATATAAGGAATGATTAAATGGAATAGGAACTGGCTTGGAGAAAACCCCAGAAAGCTGAGGTGAATATGGTGGAGCTCTGAAAGAGGAGGCAAACAGGCAACAATCATTCGTCAGCTTTTTCAACACAAGAACTAGGATCAGTCTCAAGGACTAAGAGGAACCTGATGAAACAAACTATCAAAGCTCAAATTAAAAGAAATCCCTTGTGAACCCCACCAGGAAAAAAAAAGAAAGGAAGGTTTTTAGGCACATGTGGGACAAATGCGTGCAATTTCTTGCTGAAGGTCATGATAAATGGTTTGGGGGTTTTTTGTTGTTTTGTTTTGGTTTATTTTCCTTTGTTTTTTTTGTGTTTTTTTTAAACCCATATTTAAAATCCATGGATGGAAAGAAAAAAAAGAAAACCAAAACCTGTAAAACCATGTAGGGCTAGTAAAGAAACCACCACCCCCAGAAGAGATTCGGTTAGAATATTTGTGGAAAGTACGATTAAATCCTCTGCCTTTTCTCATACTCTTCCCCAGACACCTCTGTTGGTCACTGGATATTGAATGCTGTTAAAAGTAGACTGAGAGTACCCGCAAAGTTGAAATCCAGGAAATGGGCAGCCATTTATACTAAGTTATACCATGCTTAAACCTCGGAACTACAGCACACTTAGAGCACATCAATTTGTTTTGCTGTTATTGCTTCATCCCTGCTGCCTCCTGGCTCCTTTCAGATCTTTTTCCCTCCTCAATCCTCAGAGCTCCCACCAGCAAATTCTACCAGAAAGGAAGATACCTATTATCAAGTACCATAAAATACAGGGGATGTGAGGCAAGTCAGTGACCTTTTAGTTGAAAAATAGTGTACTAAGAACATGCTTCACATAAGATTTTCATTGGTTGAGATGGACACAGTTCAGTATTGATTTATCTGATGGAGCCCTCCAGCACATTTAAGAATTAAACAAGCATCATATATAGAGATACAAACATTAACGTTTTTAATTTCTGATAAGCTTCGTATTTGGATCTTCTGCATCTTCATATGTACCTCAAAATTCATTACTTAAGTAACAGATACTGTATAAGGATATAATTACTGTTCTAACACTTACTTTTTCTTTGTCCTCCAACAATGCATGATTTTTGGAGGTCAACACAACGCATTTCCATGCAGTTTTCCAGCAATCCACTGTGTCCACAGGTACAAATCTTGTAACAACCAACATCACCAGCTGAAGACGGAACCTGAATAAGTGTACCTTGACGGACAATAAAATCTGAGGCTTCTCCCAGTTTGCAACCTATATACAAGGAAAAATTTTAGTTCATATTTAGTAAATACTTTGGCAAGTGCCACTACCAAAAATTACTACTACTCTTTGACCTATGAAAAAGCTAAGGTGCTCCTAAAGCAGTCTTTCTCTCACCCTTTACACAAATTGACTCATTTCGTAGAGGCAGCAAGTAGCAGAAATAGAAGGTACTCGCTTGAGACAGTGTTCTGAAGTAAGTGATGAACTGAAACAAATCCCTCAAAACTTTCAACCAATACTGAAACTGAATTCAAACATAAAAGTCACCTTGCAACCTTGATATGAAGGAAATTGTTTTTTCAAAAGCTCTGCGTGAGCTTGTTTCCAGATCACTGACTTTTGCAGCAAGTGAAGACAATACAACATCTATATTAATAATGCTCAGTTTTTCAGAAAAACAAAAATACTTCGGGAGGGTCATAGAAACATAGCCAGAACAATGTCCCTAGGTTCACAAAAAGAATGAGCTAAAGTCTATCCTCACTTTTAGAAGAGCACAAGTGTAGCAGATGTACAAGTGAAGCTAAACCCAGTTTTCCTCTTTGTAATTAAAAATCACTGGAGAAACTGCTGATCAGCCACAGAATGCTGGAAAATAGGCACAGGGAACTGATGAGATGGTAATGTCAATGTTGTCTATCACTTTCTCTAGAAAGGAGGCTGCTTCACGCCATTCAGATTAAACATCAGTGTCACGCTCACACGCTCAGCCCCTCTCAATACACGTGTTCAAGCAGTGACCAAATGCTGGGTTTCCTCTCTGCTTCATAAGTGATCCCTCATATCACTGAATGATACCTCTGGCTTTCAAGGAAGGGGAAAAGTTGTGGCAAGCACTACTGGTGTCTAAGGTAGACATGAATGGGGCTGTGGAGGTTGGACACGAGGTTGGACACTGTAGTCTCCCGCCTCCTTTTGAAGATCTGACCCTTGTTACCAGCACCATCCAAGCCTGCCATTTCAAAGCGAGATAGCTGAAATTCATTCTACATGAGGCTCTCTCTCCAATCAGCTCACATTTACTCATAGTGCAGAAGTTAGACAACGCCTTTATTCTAAAAAGTAGTTCCCAAATGACCACAAATGCCTTCCTAGTGAAGTGCCCCTACATTAAAAGGATCACTCAAAGGAGCAGCAGCAGAAGTGCAGTCAGCTGTGTGACTGCTGCATCTCCAGATGTCATCTTTAATGAGAAGTGGTACTGTGAGTCTTGTGGAAGGACAAAGCAGCACAAGATCCATTATTCACATTTTTGTCATTTTCCAAAGACAGTGGCTTTTTTCTCCAAACTACAAGTCTACATACAGATCTGGGACAGACACAGAGCTGATCTGCCTTGCAGTTCTGCCTTTTTCTCCAGTCAATGAACTGACAGCACTGTCAGTCATTATGAAGTGCAGAGATGCTGCATCAGTGCTGCAAATTCAAGTGGTAGAGAAAAGAAAAGAGAGGCAAATAAATTATGTGCTATGCCACTTCCTTCCTAAGCCCTAAACCTGGGCAGTCTGAATCCACTGAAGCTCTTAAGAAAAATTCTGGGTATTAATTGACTCAGACCAGAATTAGTTACCTGTGAGATACCCAAGGAGACTTTGAGAAGTTGACCTGGCCTGTGAAGAAGGATCTGGGACAATTCATGTAAGATACCACCATGAACTTTAATGTAACACTGGAATTGCTGCCAGTGCAAACATACATCCCAGGGTACCCTGCATTTGGTCAGATTCTCAGAGCTCTCAAAATGTCCTCCCAAGACTGACAGCCTGATTTTCATTAATTTCAAGGCAAGATATAATGTCAACTTACTTCACCAGTAAGGAAACTAACGCAGCTATGACTACTAATGTATGGAAACGCAGGGCAATACACACCAGAAGCAGTGAGCTGCACTGTATTTGCAATATTCCATGCTTGTAATTTTAAATAGCAGGCAGGCAGCTTAGAGACCATGTAAGGACATTTATTTCTTCTGAAGCAAAATATGTAGTACATCATCTAATAAGATACTATGTTTCAGTGGACAACAGAAGCAGAAACACATCGAGAAATGAAAAAGAGCTAGAAGGTAGGCTACAGCTTTTGAAAACACAAGATAATTCTGATAATAGTTCTTTTGGGATATCAGCAATTCACTTTAAAACTTCCAACAAAATTTCAGTAACATGCGTTCATCAGCAAAATTCAGGTAAACAGAAGTCCAAAAACCCTTACCTGGCACACACAGATATGGAAGACACAGCTCTCCAGACTGACATCCTTTTCTATTTACTTCACATAACTGATTAGCTGCACATGGATTTGGATTACATGGATGTGTAACATCTTCTACAATGCTACCTAAAGAACTTGGGCCTGAAAGCAGAATACACAGCATCTATATTGATTTAAATGAGGTTTATTTTTCTTCATTAAAACATGGCATTTCTTACATTCAGTAAAATAGTATTGTTGACAATTCTGTTATTTTTTTTTTTTAACTATACTTGTAGAAGTTAGACTTGACATGACAAGGTAGTTAACTTCTTTCAAAAGTTTAGTCCTCAATCTTGGATATAATGACCCAGATGACTCTGCACTAGCAAAATATACCTCCTCTTGATTAAGCTACTGGATGAAGAAATCCCATAGTCAGTGATTAACAAATTGGAGGTTAACTAAGTTTGCTATCACTGATAAACTTATTTTCTTTTTCCCTTTAACTCACTAGTGGTGTTCTCATGTTACAAGATTAAGGGAAGACAACATGGAAGAGCAGCAGCTAAACAGAAAGAACCACCCAAAGCTTCAATATGTTGTCTTTCTGGGAACAATTTATTTGTTAAGGCATGCTTTCAGTTGCAGCTTTTACTAACCAAAATTTTACTATTTTCATCGTTCCTGGCATTCCGAGACAAAAATATCGAAATTTAATAAGGAACAAGGTCTAAAATGGATAAATCCTTTAAAGCTAAAAAGGTCTAAATCCTACAGAGATAAATATGCATTAGGAAGCAGTAATAGGATAGCCCAGATTTGGAAAATAACATAAGAAGATGTAGTTAAATGAAATCTAGAACCAAGATGAAATTTTACTTATACAACTGTGTTCCACACTGAGGGATAAGACATGCTAGAAGGAAACAGAATCACAACTAAACTCACATCATATTGCCCCAAGAGTTAATTTGATTTTTGGTTATTCTAACCGCACAGTTAAAAACAGAGTTTACACATAAGGCAGAATTGTAATTTTGTACATTAATAAGTTGTGCTCTAAATCACATCACTGTTGCAGTGACATTTATTTGAGATCAGGCCTCCCAAGCATGACCCAGCTTTTGTTCTGTAAACTTTTTGGGCATGTGAGATGACTTCTTGAAGAACAGTTTTCTTAAAGTAAGATTAACTGGTGTACTTTCAAGTAGGTAAAAATAATTGACATTCAACAAGCCAGATTATTAGATGATACAGATTAGTGCACTGAATATATGAAGTCCCTAAAAGAGAAGTGTGGTAGGTCAGCCTTGGCCAACAGCCAAACTCCCACCCAGGCCCCCCACCCCAAAGGGGGTGGAGGCAGAAAATATGTAGAAAAGGAACAGAAAAGCTCATGGGTTGAGATAAAGACAGGGAGACTGTGTAAGAATTACCACTGTGGGCAAAACTGGCTTGACTTGGGGAAAACTAATTAAATTTATTGCCAATTAAAATAAATATCTAATTACAGATTCAGGTAATGCGAACAAAAAGATAAACATTAAAGCAACTTCTTTCTTCCTCCCTTTCCCAGGATCACCTTTACTCATTCACTCCAGATTTCTCTGCCCCTGCCCCAGGTGATGCAATGAAGGTTGAGAAGGGGGAAGATGACAGTGACTATGGTCAGTACACAGCAGTTTCTGCTGCTCATTCCTTCTCACACCTTTCCTCTGCTCCAGCATGGGCTCTCCATGGGCAGCAGCTTCCTTCAGGGTATACCCCCCTGCTGTGGCATGGCATCCTCCCCAGGCTGCCTTGTGAATATCTGCTCTGCCATGGAGCACCTTCTCCACTCCTGCTCCTCTGCCCTTGGTGCTACCTCTGTTTTTCCTCACTCTTCCTGTTCCCTTCTCCTCCATCTGTCTGGCACTTTTTGCCCTTTCTTAAACATGTTTTCACAGAGGCACCACAAGTGACTCAGTGTTGGCCTAGAGCAGGCCCACTGATGAGCTGGCTGTGTCTGGCACTCTGACATCTTCCTGTACAGTCCCTGCAGCCTCCAAAACAGCCTTGCCACATACAACCAACACAAGAAGGGATAAACATAATGAGCTATGGCAAGTTGAAAAATTTCCGATTTTCTCTAATACCATGTCTCAAATTCAATAGAGTTTTCTTTAAAAGAAATAATGAAAATCATTAAAAGCAACGATAAGCATTCAAAGTATCTTGGTTTCTAATGGTGTTGCATAGGTATGTTGATACTTACTCAGGTATGTATCCAAAGGGATACAGTTCTCCAAGTCATCTGTTGGAGATAAGAGCTCACAAATACTTTCAGCTGAGTGGCCTTCAGGGAATTTATTATGATCTCCACATTTCTTCAGTATTTCCACACAATCTGATCTTCAGATAAATAAAAAAACAGAACTTCATGAACACTATTTAAGAAAAAAGGTCTTGTAAGAAAAAGATTTCTTTCCACATTCTTCCCTTCCCTGAATTCACACCTTTATCCTTCTGCCTCACAACAGAATGCTTATATTTTTATAAAATATATAAATAATATAATAAAGAAATTTTT
>NW_010206512.1:0-5540 GCF_000695765.1 Mesitornis unicolor
AAATATATATATATGTACTATACATACTATATACACTTTTGGATTAGTTAGACCTCTCCTCCCTGACCTGGGAATGCCTGTATTGTGCCTTACTTAGAAAAATATTGACCTACAGGTATGACCTCTGTGGCTCCTTCTCTGTCAAACACTAGAGTCCACACTGACAGCATCCACTACCTCTTCATAACTGGGAGTAAAACTCAGCCATGAAAACCAGCCCAGTTCTGGTGATTTCTCTCAAGTTACACTGGTTTAGAGGAGCAGAGGTTCTGCTCTGGGGCCTCACAGCTGCTGGGCACTCTCCATCATCACAGTGGACCCTGGGCAGCAAGGCTGCTGCTTTGTAGCCCATTAGGTTTGCAAAGCTCCTTTTTGGCACCTCTTGGGATGCACTGGAGTGGGGCTGTGATGTCATGGTCCAAATACCCTTATGCAAATCTGCTTTTAATCTTCAGACCCTGCTTTATTTCCAAGGAACTTCAGGTACCAAATAAAGCATTAGACGACTTAAGAAAGACTTAAGGAGCTACTTAGGTTGATAGAGAGAAAGCAGTATGTGCCTAGGACATCCTAAGGGGAAAAGAAAATCCCTTTAGGTTATAGGAATTTTAAAACACAAAAAATGATAGTTAGGCAAGATGTGAAGTTCTGAAGAAGGACAGGATGACATGTAGGGACTACTTGGAGACCTGAGGGCTATGAAGCAAGCCCAATGTGGAGGAGTCCCAGATTCAAAACTAATCCATGATAGAGTATGCATTGCCCAAATGCTGCATTATGTCACCTGTGTGCAAAAACGCAGCTCAAGACCTTGAACTTCAATTGTCAAAGTTCCCTGTTCTGCTGTTGCTTCTAGATGAACACTGTGCTTCATTTTGCCATTTGTAGAGTGTGAGGCAATGGTATCTCCTATCCTCTGGGACTGAGTATGTGTTTGTATTTGCAGGAAATCAAATACTTGGTGCTAAGGGCAGTGTAACCAGGGAGGCAATGCCAATGAGACAGATAGTGCTTCTCCTGATTTATGCAACAGAAAAGCAGAATCTTGGTACACTGTCTCTGCTGGCCTAGTTAGACAGTCTTCTCCTATTTTGGACTCCCTCTGCTCACACTCTGCCTGTTTTAAGTCCTTGCTCTGTGCCTCTTGCTGCTGTTCTCCACTTGTCCCTTCTAGACCAACCCATTCCCTCCTCCCTTTTCCCCACAGACCAGTAGGAAACACATGATTACTCCAGGCCAGAGGAAGACAGGAGGAGTTTCAGTTGTTTTGAAATATGTGCCACTACATTTGCACCCATGCCTAGTGAAGACGGCGATGTTACGCCCACATGTGCAAAAGCCAGCCCTTAAAATAAGACCTAATAGTCAGCCTGATGTTCACATCCTTTGGCAAAAATGCTCTCTTGCAAAGACACCTCAGGGCAGATTCCGACATACTTGTTATTTCCTCAGCATTGCACTGGTTTCCGGAGGTAATGGGTAATTTGCAAGCTTTTTTTCTTCGTCTTCTTTTTTTTATTATTTTTTTTTTCACTAGCTTGGCTTTTCTCCAAGAAAAAATTTATGTGAGATGTTAAGATGTGCGCAATTGGCTTCATTGTGATCCTGGGTGATATTTGCATTACAGATGAGACAAATGGCCTGTGTAGTCAGTTTAGGTGTCTTACCTGTCCTGATAGGCTTTGCGATGCCCTCCTTGGCAGGATCAGGTGCCTGAAAGAGAAGTGAGAAAAGGGATGGTTATTCCATGTTCAAGTATGACACTGCTTAAAAGCGCATCTTAAAAGTTTCCGTTGCTTTACCATGAAGGCAATACACAGGCTGATGCACAGGGAGACAGCACCAGGCCCTGTAGAGCGTATGGCTCCTATAGAGCCTCACAGGTCAGGGAGGGGTTGCTGTGGAGCAAACAGCTCTGCACTCACCCAAATATCATCCTCAGTCATCCCCAACACTGCCTTTTTGTTCTAACGTAGAAAACCTACATTTCTGACACAACCAGCAATTATTCTGGTGTGGTAAGAAGTGTGTGTGGGTTTTGTTGCGGCTGTTTTGGAAGCACCAGCCCTGGAAACCTCACTCTGTAGCAGCAAGTCCTGGAGGCAGTGGGACAAAAGGGGACTGAACACCCTTGAGAGCCAGTGTCTATCCCTGGGAAGCCAGCAACTGCAATAAAGTTATAAGTGTAGAGCCCCAACGCAGGTTTGAGAGTGACAGAGTTGTCCTGCTTCACCTCTCCTCCTACTTCTTGCTGGGATGTAAACCCAAGGGTCAAAATGGCACAGGAAATTGTCCTCAATCATTATGGCCCGAGAACCTCTCAGGAAACATGCTCCAAGTGTGAAATATGGTGGGCTTCATCTATAGTCTTGCTTCCGTTCTATCACATCTCCCTGCCATCCAGACATACAGCCCTGAAGCCTGTACTTGCTTGCACATGACTTCCACACGAGTAAAGTCACTGACAGCTCATAAACATCCATCAGCACCCTCAAGGAGCAAACAAATTCTCCCAGCAGCCAAAGAAACAAAGCTACTGAAAGTTCCTCAGGGCTTGAAACTCTGTGTCATGGCCCCTCACTTGCACACACAAGACAAGCCCACAGGGATTTCAGTATCAGGGAGTGGGTTTTGCTCAGGCTAATCTAAACCAGCTCCTCTTATCTGGATGCCAATTGCCTGGGCTAATTGTGCAGGCTAAGCAGGCCAGGGCCAAGTTAGTATAGAATATCTGGAATTGGAAGGGACCCATGAGCACCATTGAGTCCAACTCCCTGCTCCTTGCAAGACCACCTAAATCTAAACTATTATCACTAAGAGCACCATCCAGACGCTTCTTGAGCTCTGACAAGGCTTGGCGTCATGACCACTGCCCTGGGGAGCCTGTTCCAATGACTGACGGAGTTGTCCAAGAAAAGGAAAGTTAGGAAGCTGGTACCAGCTTTAGCAGAACATCTAGTATCTCCTGTGAGAAATGGGGCACACAATGCATGTGGTGGAAGGCAACTTCATCCATCGTGGTCTTAAAACATAAGCACTTTACTTCTGTGTACAGATAGGGTAACGTGTGGTGTGGGGAGAAGGAAAATGGTTGGACAGTGAGAGAAGTCATGTTGTGTCTGTTTGTGGTACTTAATATTCTAGCCTTAAATGTTTAAGAATACTTTTAGTTCGACTTTGCCCTAATGTGACCATGTTTTCAACCATGGCTTAAGTGTAGAGCTGCATCTGCTCCTGGCAAAGCCATGTAATCCTTTGGTCTAATGCCAAAATGCTGTGTCCTGCAGAAAGAGATGCCTCATAACTTGGGTATCCATAATACATGGTTTGTTCATTTTCTTTCCCCACACCTACATAACAGAGGGAAGAAGTTGCCTGTTGAGACAGTATTTCTGCAGGTGGTCTTCCTAAGCTGTACGAGAAAGCTGTCTGGTTAGGAGAAGAATAGAAACCTGGAGCTGTAGTTTGAAAAACCGGCATTTCCAAGCTTTTTAATCCCCTACATAATATCCTCCCTTGCAGACACTCATGGATCCCATGCATACATATAATCAAATGTGGGACTTAGAGCAGTCTTGGCTGAAACCCCCCCCAAGGACCACCTGCCAGAGCTCCTGTCTTGGACTCTCGCACTGGTCTGTCCCTCTCACATGCCCTCAGGATACAGGGAAGCATAACATTTCAATGCAATGTATGAGCATTTCAGCCCTCTGCAGAGAATAAAAGGCATTTTAGCATGAGAGAAGAATAATGTTCTGTCCCCAGCTAGAAGATGCTAAATGAAATCAAACAGCAGATCCTCTTCTGTCTGTAGAGGAGTCTTTGGTAAAGTGATTGAGACATTATCATCAGTGAGGGGTTCACCTTGCAGCCCTCCCTTGGAGATGGTGTGCAGGACAAGGCTGATGGCTCACAGCTTGCTTTGTAGTCAGGGCAACAGAAACAAAATTAAAATGTACTGATGTATTGTGTTCTCACCTGGGAAGTCTCCCAGTGGATGAAAGCAGCAGACACTAATGAAATTTATTTTAGTGACAATTGAGTAGATATTCAAATAAATAGAGCTTGCTTTGAAATATTACTGGCATTACTTCTTTCTTTTCTAACAGCAAAAATAATCTGCGTAATGCTGTAATTTGGAATGCAGAGAGGCACACAGTAGGGACTCCAAAGAGATTAAATTCTACAGAACCAGCTCAGGAAGAATACATGACAAGGAATTTCACCCTGTCTGGAGTGATCTGGGCCCTGATGATGAAGGATTTCAGTCTTTACTCAGCAAGCAGAATAATTTGAGTTTGTTTCATTAGAGAAAATGACAATCAGGTGCCAGTGAAAGTAATTTCTTTCTTCTTTCCCTTAATCATCTTGTAAGAAATTTTCCCAAGCTGAGACAGACTGGTGCTATTAGAGGGTCATTCTACAGTATCAGAGCTGACAATTCTGTGAACTAGAGGTCTCTGAAGTGTGCATCTGGCTCTAGAAAGTTCAAGAAAACACACCTCCAAACAAGAAACTGTCCTGGAGTCATCCTAACTAGGTCCAGGGCTCTTCCAAGAGCGTGTGTGTACAGCAGCAATGCGGGGATGAGCTCTTTGGACCGCTGTCCTTGCAAGAAGTTTTGCGGTTTGAAAAAAACCCAAACCCTTCAGGATCTCCTGTGTTTCTGCTCACCCTCAGACCACCCATCACTGGCTGGCGAAGAGGAAGGCAGCGGCACTTCAGTTGCCAAGAGGCCTTGAGTTGCCAAGAGGCGAAGGTAGAAACTAGATGTGAAAACTCCAGGAAACAGAGTGCTGTCCCCACAGCTGATCTGATAATGAGCAACACAGGAAACAGAGCCCTGTGTGAAATTCAGTTTTTCCTGTACTGACAAAACCTATTAAAGTGACACCTCCAGACAGCAGGTGACTGTTAATGTGCAGAATACCGATAGCAAGAGTTGGAACAGCACAGTTTTCTTCTGAAATGCTTCAGTGGTTTTCCTGTGGTGTTCAACGAGTGGGGAATCTGCTTTCAGGGGCAATTTTCAGTTGTTTGTTTTTTTTTTAATTATTATTATTTGTCAGGGTTGTCCACAAGAGGGGGCCGATAGGCCCCGATTGGGACAGCCCATGGCAAGATTATTTTTAAGTAGACATAAATCACCAAATAGATAGTGCAAGATTATGCGAGGTGCTGTAGAAGCAATTTCTGGTTACAATAGTCCCACTGCTAAAGTGGTTATACATTTTTGACTCCAGCAGCCTTGAAGACTAGTTCAGCAAATATAAACATCTACACGGACTCTTATCTTTTGCCTTTACTCTGCTGAAAAGATTTGCCCACACAGTCTGGATGTTTAAAGTGTGAAGTCTACAAAATCCAGAGCAGTGACGGACCATCCCAGTTTATGGACTTTGGAGGTTCACACAATTTGTTCATAGAGGTAGGTGTCCTAGCTTTCTGATACAGCATACCTTGCAGTACAGTGTAACATTTGCTAGAGTCTGTGTGTCTTAAAATTATGTTTGTCTATTCCTTTCTGTCCCACACTCTTT
>NW_010206512.1:5571-14669 GCF_000695765.1 Mesitornis unicolor
TACATATATCTATATACATAAGTATCTACAGAGATGTGTTTATGTGTGTATAACCAGCAGCAGTAAAGTGCCACAGGCAGAAGGGTGGAGATTTTAGCACTCTTATAACAGTGTTAAGAAGAAAAATGAAGGTTACAGACCACCATAGAGTGACTGTTCTTATACCAGAGAAAAATAAAGCCGCCTGTGAAAGATCGAGACAAGTGAATGGCCTGCAGCCAAGGGTTCCTGCAGACGAAAGCTGAAGAAATGGCCTCAGCTTTGCATGTAATTTGTTACCAAAAAATGGAGTTTAGTTCCAAAAAAATGACACTTCCCAGGTCTGACACTGATGTGTTATGCCACCCTTCTTGAAAACAAGGCATAAAGGAAATTTTTTTAGGGTGTTGGAAAATGTGGGGTGGCAGGGATGATGTGTATTACAAGTGCTCTTAGTTTCAGAGAAGCAGCTTTTAAATCACAGTTGTTTTTTAGTTTTGGTCTTTCATGCTGGATTTCTCTTATTCAGACTACCTGAATTATGTGTGTTGCGAATGCCTTGTTTCTACACAGTTTGATTTTTCCTTTCCAATGAGTCTTCGTTTCACTGAAACTAAGCAAGTGTACATTCCTCGAAAGAAAGACAAGTGGCCAGCTTCCATGTACCTGGGCAGGGGTGGGGACTGTGTGATCTGCTTGTCACCAGAAGCCTTGTCTTAACGTAGTGGTACCCAAAACATAGGTCACAAGGCCTGCATTGTCCCTAAGACCCTCTGACACTACTTTCGACAGAGGAAAATAAAAGTTTCTATTTCAGCTCAGCATAGAGAGGGCATAAAGTTGCCACCATTGCCCCTGTGGTCAAGGATCACTCACAGAATCCAGCTGACAACATCTGGAGAGAAAACCAGATAACCAAAGAGGCTGAGCATACAGAATATTGGTCCTCCCTTGAGAAGTTACAGAGAAAATAAGCCAACTGAGGATGCTCTACTCCCTACAGCAGCAGGACTCAATAGCCACAGGGCTCAAAGTACAAGAATCCTCAGACTGAAGTCAATACTGCAAGATGCTCAGCTCAGCCACAGCTGTATTTACCAAAGGAGTGTGTGCCTAGTCTTATGCTGACAGTGTGACCATGAGCTAGTGGTTTTGGAGCAAGGCCTGGAGTCTCTTGACAAACCTGTCTTAGTGAATCAACACTTGTTCCCTGGTCTGGAAATTCAAGATCAGTCATGGATGGAGAATGACTATGCTGCTTCTGACCTGGGGGTTTATTGGCACCCTGAGAGCAAGGACAGAAGTTATGCTTTTACTGCCAAATGCCTCTCACAAAGTAAAATTGCTGCTTGATTTTATTTGTGTTTCTCACACACTCCAGCTTCCGACTTTCTTCTTCAACCAAGCTCATTTTCAAAGGAGCTGCAATAATGTCATTACTCTTTTAAATGGAAACCTTGACTCTTTCAGTAATATCATTCCTCTGGCATATCCAGGATAACTGTGTTTATCCTGATGGAGAGGTAATTTAATGCTTATTTTCATAATAAGTATAAATGAAAGCCTTATTATATAAGAAAGCTGTGGCAATTCTGTAATTACCCAGGCTGTTATTTTAAAGATCTCCCTTAATGTCCCACTATTTATCACTTGAAAACCCCCATGCCTCATTCTAACTGTGCCCCAAACTGCTTCTTTTTTGGAAGAATACTGGTTTCCGGTAAATTACTCCTCTCTGGTACAACTTAAAGCAGTCAAGCCGTCATGGTTTAATTTCTGGTTAATGCACAGACACACAAATTGCACAGGGTAAATTTAGTAAGAGAAAACATAGAGCTGAAAGATCGTATTTTGTTTTCGATAGCCAACTTCCTCCAGCAGCGCTGCGCTCGTGCTTTCATTCTAAGAATAGTAGTGGGGGTTCTTCAGCATTTTGATTTTTGCAAAAAGATTTCAAAGCCTATAAAATTTCTAATCTGTATTTTTATCCCAGGAAAGTTTATGGCAATCTTCCTGGTAAGAAAAGAAATGCACCTTTTATACCCACAACCATCTGTACCTCTGCCCTGACTTTAACTTTCTCACTGGTTCCCCATTCAACCTCAGAGCCACTTGAGACCAGTTCTCTTTACTATAAGAAGGAAAAAATACCTGAAGACAGAGGTAACAGTTGTTTTTGTCAGACCCTGCCTCACTTATATCCTTTAGTTATCCTTGCTATAACTCTTGCATTAAAAATCACACCCAAGATCAGGACTGGCAACAAAGAGCGGGGCAGTGAGCTGCTTTTCCCCCATGCAGTGCTTTGGATAGTTCAAGAAAGCGGAGAGTTCTGTATCCCCACAGACAGCACCACACAATGTCACGCATAGCAATGTCTTGTGCTATGTCCATTACTAAAATTTAGCATTATTTCAGAGGAACACATATAGAAACCTACAGACCATCTCTGACAGTGGTTGCTCTTTGAAGAAGCAACAGAAGACACATATAAAACCAAGCAGCAGGCACTGAGGCACTGATCTGTCTTCTCTCCACCTCTCCTCCAAACCAGGCAGAGCAGATGTTGGCTTGGATCCTGAATTATGAGCTTTCCACCTCCTGTTAGAAAGTAGAAATTGTATGCTAGAAATTAATGCTAGTTTTCTTTCTCTGAAAACTCTTTTCTCTCCCTCCTTGTTTCATCTTTCTCTCCTCTAACTCGTGTGTGCGTTTGACTGATATGCTGGGCACAGAACAATTTTTGGAAAGAAGTAGGTTAAAAAAAAAAAGAGAGAAAATGCCAGTGAATAAAGCAAGAAATTGCTTACCGTTCTCTGAACAACTAAGACCATGATGGTGGCTAACGCAAAGACGAGTAACGCAACAAGGGTAGCGATGGTGAAGTACAAACATGTTTTGTTAGTGGCTCCAAGCCTCCTTGAAACGGTGTCTTCGTTCACTTGCATGGCTGATTCATGAGAGTCCTTCACCTGAAAAAGTGTTTGCTCTTGTGCCGAGCCCATTCTTATATAGCTCTCAGGGTACAGCTCTGTATCTCCCCTTGATCAGGTCGAAATTGCAGCCCATCTCTGTTCCTGGTAGGATTTTCCCCCTTCATCCTGGCTCATGTGACCTGGAAAAAAAACTTCATTGCCTGTAGTACAAAGAAAGAGGGACCTGGGGGCGTGAAGCAGGACGCAACTGTGAAGAGGGGAAGGAGCTTCATGTTCTTGATCAGGGATTTCGCGACAGCAGTCTTGTGTGCTGCATCAGAGGTTTCTGATGTCAGCAGGTGAATAGTTACCGAGATCAGTCGTTGTCGCCAGCCAGTCACTGGCTTTCTGTGAAACAGGGAGCTATGCAAATTCGGTTTCATTTTATACTCAGTGCAGCTACAGTTTGGTACAGTAAATCACTCCGGAGCTGTGCCTTCCTGTGCACAGAGTAACATCTTCTCATCCCCAGTAGTGACTCAGAGTCACTGTCCGGAGCTCTGCAGTCAGAGATAACCTAGGCTTTGAGTTTGGTGACGGTATTCCTGTCCGTGAAGGTCTGAAGATGTTGGGTGAGATTTTCATTCAAGTATTTCATAGAAATGTGTCAGGAAGGCATCTTTGATGCAGGATGTAAGTTCTAGACAGAGGCATAGAAAAAAAGTGGTCGCACCAAAGTTGCTGAAAGTGTGATGTTAGGATGTGCCCACAGAGGGTTTCTGTAATGTTTGTTTCTACCTTATCCACGAGCCTCTCTGTCCTAGCGTGGGATCATCATCCAGTCATGGGGTATCTCACAGAACCTAAATGAGATTTCTTCAACTGGAAATATTTCTACTTCATTCCAGTGTGGAAGGACCAGCCATTCCTAACCCTACATTTTTTATGTGAGATGACTCCTTGTTTTCTGGCCATCCCAGCTCTGAAAACACTTGGGTATTTCTGAAAAATTTTACAGTTAGATGTGTGTCCTCTTTGGATTCATATCAACGCCAGTCAGTTAACTTGTGTAACATGATCAAATGACTAGGAGTATTATCTGTCTTAGCTATTCCTGGTTGATACGAGGACATCAGAGAGGCTGAACAGAATCTTATTAATGGTCCCTCTAGCTCAACATCTTTCCTTCAGTAGAGAGCAGCAAGAGATGTCTTGGGAAGACCATCAGAACATAAAACTTAGGTAGAGTTATTTATTGAGTTTAATTCTCTGGTTTCCTCTTATTTGGGCTTGTGGGACTCCCAAACTGGACATAATACCTTTCTCTTTTAATTCAATTCTTCTTTACACCCCTGACATTAAAGGGTCTTGGCATTTTACTATTATTACTATTATCTTTTAATACAATCACTAGAGCACAGCACTACAAAAAGCGTCTATAGATTTCCAAAATAGTGTTTTTCAGAGCATCTCTTATCACCGTGGAAACAGGCACAATCTATTTTGGTCCGAGACAAAGGGAAACAGCCTCTTCCCCTTAAGAATGAGACAATAGTGCAACATACTTGGTCAGGGCTTCCTCACAAAATCTTCAGTTCAAGCCAGACAGGTTTGATGAGAACTTGACCTGCTAGGTCCTGCCTGGTGAATGGAAAACCTTGGACAGCCTCAAGCAGCAGTGCTTGTCACTCAGCCTGGTTTGTACTGGAAATTAATCTTGATTTGCAAGGGAAAGATCTTCACAGTCTTGCCTGTGGAAGTTTATTTGACCCCTTAAAACAGTCAGTCCTGCAGGATGGCAAACCTACCTTCTGGGAAGAAGAACATGGAGGTTCCCTAACACTGTCATTTCTCTCCAACTCTCCTTGATAAAGTGACAATTCTGAAATACAGAAAAATCCAAACTATGAAGATCTTTCAGTGACTGTCAGCATCTACAATCCTTGAAAAGACACTTCAGCCTCTCTTTCTCATGGCTGAGTAGCCACCTCTGCAAGGACTATGATTTTCAAGAGAATAATGATGGTATAGCTTTAAGGATGTCACATCATACTTGGTGCCATGAGGAGGGCATTGTCCTCTGTAAGCCTGTAGGCTTCTGTGATTTCACATGGATGTGCCAGCTCTTCAAACTGTGCTCTTCAAACACTGATACTAAACTTGTCAGTAAACAACCAAATACTGTGGTGGCAATGACTACAAAAGAAAAAGAGATTAGTGAAGGCCAGTGAGGGAAAACTGTACACATGTATCCCCTGTGTAAACAAATGCAGTCCAGATTAAATTTGGCCTGTTACTTTCTAAGCTAAATTTGGTTAGCCCACTAGTACAACATTAGAAACCCGCAGGGTGTAGTGAGTTAAAAATGCTGAAATCTGGTGGGAAGGTCACATCACAATATATAGGAGCACAGAGCACCCACTGTTGCAGTGACACCATGCTATGCAGCATTCCCAGAGCAAAGGAAAACACCCGAGATTGCCCCAGGCAACAGCAGATCTATGAATGAGTCTGCTTTTGTCATGGGAAAAAATATCTTGAAATGTAGATGTGAAATACTGCTCAGCTATGACAGCTATACTGCTAAGGCAGCCAGTAATTTTCAAACAGGATAACACTGCAGAACGAGTGGATACTTCTGCAGCTTTATCTTAAGCAGTAAATAAACCACTGAACCTCCCTGTTAAATAGGTGTTCTTGGGGTACTGTGGCTATATAGCCTGGCTTGTAGGCAGCAATGCACTTTCAAACATAATCTTAGTGCAATGCTCTGCTACCCTCTAGTTCCTAACATCACCCTACGAACCCTGTCACACTATCTGCCTGATACTGCCTGATTTCCAGAGCACAGTTCACTGCTCTCGATGTTTCACCAATTCTCACAGGCTCCCATTCCAGAGGCTAAATAGCAGGTGCTTGCTTTGTATTTGCATTGCACGTTCTGCATCCTCCGCAGCAAAGAGCTTTGCATAAGAGAACAAAGAGGGAGAAAACAAGTGAACCACAAAGTCAGAATTTCTAATTATTTCTCGGTAGAGCTCACAAGCGACTCTCTTAAACAGAAAAATACAAAATATCCCTGCCTCCTGTTAATATTTATTTACCTACTCCTCTGCTGAAAGGAAATAGATTTGCTGAGAACTGAAACCCACCAGTGTGGTCAAAGGAAATTTACCCTTAACTGAAGTCCGTGAGAGCTGAAATACTTTCTGAAAGACATGAATGACCAATTTGTTCAGGATGCGTTTCAGCTGCCACTGAAAGCCAGGGGTGTGAAGTGCATAGGTGCCTTTAGAATCTTGTGGGCTTATCCTCAGTGGGAACTGGGTACATTTCTTATCAAAGCCATCATTCACATGTACACCCAAGTAGTTCGCTACTAGAAACTTGCCTTTAGCTTTTCAAGATCTGCTCAGAGCAGACGCACCATAATGTCTATCTTATTACCTCAAGTGATTACTAGTACTCCCCTAATTATGGGCCCTTGTTAGCGAAGATGCTATTGCACTTCTTATCTTCAAGAAGAGACCCCATTAAAAAGAAGGGTATTTAACTTCAGCTGAGTTGCACCTGAATGCATACATAGAAACATGTGAGCACATGCGGACGCTTGTAAATCACTTGATATGGAAATGCAAAATCAGTAAATTGAGGTTACTGCAAAACGCCATTAGCACTCAAGGTATGAATCACCTTGTTGTCGGTAGTTTTAAGTTTCCTCCGATGAATCACTCTTTCGTATCGCACTTCAGCGTTATGTTTGCACTCAGTCCGAGCCAAGGGAGATGGGTGTCTTGGTCAAAGTTGACAAAGTTGTTTGTGTTTTTTAAAGTTTTTTAAGAATCTGTCTATTTATGTGAGCCTGATCTGAAGGTTGGTCACAGAATGAAGTAAATGGCACTCTGATATCACACTCCTAACACTGTTATGAAGATATTGTTGGCTGTTGCCATAAAACAGTCTTTTGAGGGAGATGCTGTGTACCTCTCATCCAAGCTTTCTGCTTCTGCAACATATTGGAAGGTATCCAAGAATAGCACTGTTCTTTTCTCATTTTGTTTCTCAAATAAAATTACTGAATAAAAATAGACGTCAGATGGGAAGCAAATAATGGAAAAAAAAAGATGGATTAGAGCTGCCATTGTGCAGTATTATCTCCTTTGGAAGCTATACAGCATTTATTCGTGCTGTGCAACTGTCTTCCTTGTTCAAAAGAATTATATCACTCAGCTTGGTAAAGCAATAGAAAAGCAGGTATATTAAATTAGCTGAAAATTGGTTATAGAGGGAAAAACACCTTTTTATACTGTAGGTGGTACACACCATCTATCTCTTTTGAAGTGTAGGTAGAAACCAGAGGCATTAGGATAGGTAATAAAATGCAATAATAAAGCTGTACAAATGGAACAGTTATAAAAGTGCAATAACTTCCACAGATTTGCCAAAGAGTGCATTTGCTCAGTAGAAGTTACTGCCCAAACGGTAACAGCCTCCTGTGTAGCATTCTCCCTAAAGGAAGGAGCTGCTTGCTTTGCTGGAAAATCTTTGGTATCTTTCAGCAGCTTTTACTGGTAAGAGTCAAGCCAAGTGGAAAAGCTCTTTTCTTGGTACTAAATCCACCTGTATTTTGATTAATAACTTGGGAGTAAGATGACAAAGATAATGTATGAACCACAAAGCTGGAAGAAATGGAATAAATATAGCATAGCTTAAATAAAAAATAAAAAATGCAGAGTTATTTAGAATGTGGTTTTCAGGCATGTCTAGAGATTTCAGATACCTGAAATTCCAGTTATTCTGGTACAAAGCACCAGAAGTATCTACATTTTCATCACAGTTCTTGTAATTTCCTGCAAACCAGGCCATTTCTGCATGACTCAAGCAACATAATAAAACAACTGAGCCACCCAGAAGTATATTCAGACTCTAGGGTCTAAACTAAAAAGAAAGATTATATACATTTCAAGTTCATGAAGAGAGAGTAAAAGGACATATGCACTTGCTGGTCTGAGTGTGGTTCTTATAGTCTCCGAACTCACCTGAAGATCTCTGCCTGAGCAAATCCATGAGGTGGTTTTCGGTCAGTAGGAGGAAGTTATTATAAATGGATTCGGGTGGCAGGAAGAAATAACTGTAAGCAATGAATCCACTGAAATGAAGGGCATGGCTTAATTTCTTTGTGTTGGACATTGGCTGAGGTCCGCAAAGAACACATTGTGACTGTGTGTGAGGGGAAGTGGCACTGGAACCAGCTGTGTTCAGATGCACCCGAGGTTGGCAGAGAAATGTGGCACTGCAATTGGGGCATCATAGAAAAGGATCTTGCACTCAATGTGTATAAGAGATTCACAGGTTTTAAGTCAGAAAGGGCCTTTGGATCTTACATGATCTTACATCCTTCCTGACATGGTAGTCAGGAAAGAGCATACAGTTTTACTCAGAAAACCTGGAAAAAATAATGCTGATGAGCTAGGCGAAGAAAATACCAGGTAAGGTCTGAGTTGTGGGACAGGATCAGACTCGAGTAGCATTTGCATGTGGCTCTCCCATCTCACCTAAGGAAGAGTGTGAGGCATGTAGACACCTGGGGATGCAGATGAACAATCATTTTGGAAATCATGACAGTGCCTCTTAGATGAATAGAAAAACTAAGGTACCTTTGGGGGCATAGATATAAAAATCTAGGTTAGGAAAGGCATTGCTTTAGAAATTTTAGGCTGTAATAATAAGAATTTTCCTGTTTATGAATATGAAACTTTTAGTAATTGGCCACAGTAAGAAGTGGAATCCTGAACTAAAGACTATTTGATCTGATTTATGTCAAAAGCTACTATTTGTGTTCCTAGTGTATGAGAAGGGTGTTGAAACCTTTTGACTGACAAGAGATGAGTGATCTGGACGTCAAATGGAAAATGATGAACCTTCATAGGGACCACGTCATCTCTGGTTCAAATTCACTAGAAGAGCAGAATTACTTCACGATGGAATTTAGCTGGCAGTATAATGTATCCAGATTAGAAATCAAGACCACACAAAAGGATGGCATTCTACTTTTGACAGCTACTAAATCTCCCTAAGAGGTAAATACACAATCTGCTCAGTGTGGCATTTGTACGATAAACCCTATCAGAAAATAATATGAGAACCAGCAAAAAGTTGAAGTTGCAACTAGCTTGAAACACAATATATACAGCATGGGAAGAG